>NW_020222303.1:0-3208 GCF_003070985.1 Temnothorax curvispinosus
AACGATTCCGCGTCGATTGAGCCCTGTCAAAGTCAATTTGGGTGATAAATACAATTGTTCCGACTACGGCATTATGCGCATACGGTTTTTTCTATTTTCTGGGAAAACGGTTGACCACCAAACGTTTTACTGGTGATATTCGTGACCACCAAATGATTCCGCGTCGAATGAGCTATAAAAAAGTTAAATTGGTTGAAAAATAAAAATTGTCCGGCTAACTTCACACCGGAAATTTCATTTTTATTTTACAGGAAAACGACTAACCACCAAACGATCGGACTAGACTACCAAAGACCACCAAACGACCACCAATCGATTCCAATTAATGAAAGTTCGATACGTTGAAGTTGTCCGGCCAACTTCATAGAGGTAGTCACATCTCTCATTATCGACGTATCCCTTTCTCTTCAGAGAAGAACCTAAGTTGAAGTGATTTGCTCTCACTCTATTAATCCAAGTTATAAAATATCTTTCCTTGTCCAACTTCGAAAACCATGGTTTAGTGGCCCGTCGTTCATAGAAATTCGAAAAGTAAAAAGCACCCTTGTACGCCGACTCAGCCATAATCGAATTCTGTGTTGTTTCCCACGTAACTTTCCTTATACTACTCATCATATCGCTCAGCGGAACGACGATAGTAGGGTCCGCTTCCTCGGTAGAAGCCTCCTTGGCCAATGCATCCGCCAACTCGTTACCCAGTATACCCTTATGAGCGGGAATCCATACAAGAACGACTCTCCTCTCGTGTTTATAACACAACTCGAACAATATTCTTCTAGCTTCTATAACATATTGATTTCTATAAACATCCAGTATATTGCTCCGAATACTCATCAGCACCGACTTACAATCCGATAGAACAATCATATCTTTTGCCCTCCTTTCGATCTGACAAAGCAACAGCCGCAACGCAGCCATCACCGCGAAGGCCTCCGCAGTGTATGACGAACACATAAACGGGAGACTAATTTTATATGCAATCTCCTGATCACAGATAATCAGGGAGGCACCAGTAGATCTCTTGTTTTCGTCTTGAGATCCATCAGTAAAGACAACTTCTGGCGATTCCAAATTATATTGAGAAGTAACCTCCCGGATCAAAATTTCATCTGAAAATTTTTTGTATTTTCTTTTCAAACCGATGTCAAAATCAACCAAGGGAACGAAGGTATGTGCGTCATAATTCCCCTGGAAAACCTCGTACCTCCGCGATGGGCCCAACCAGTCTCTTCTTTTCAATGAAGACCTCCAAACCTCCGACAGGAGGGAGAATCTATACGTAGGGAGGAGAAATCGTGCATAACTCTCACAATCAAAGGCACGCTGCAGTTTCTGACATAGGCCGTTTTGGTTGTACACCATTGCTTTGTTGATAAAATTACTTTCAAGCATAAAAGCTCGGTCACGAAGAGATCTGCTGACCTTTGCTTCTGCCACGATTACATTATTCGGGGTACTATTCCTGTACCCCAGAGCAGTGCGTATACCCATAAATTGAGCTCGTTCTAACTTGAGTGTATACGAGGCGTCTCTAGGGAAATACACAAAGATACCGTAATCTATAACAGATCTAACGAGGCTCTTGTAGAGCATTAATGCAGTGTTAGTCTCCATACCAGTAGAAATATGGCAAAGATATCTCATAATGGAATTGGCTCTATTTACTTTTCCTCTTATCTCCTGTGTTTGCCGATGGAAAGTCAAACCACTATCCAGCCAGATTCCTAGGAATTTAGCCTCACCACTATTATACACCTTGGTTCCCTGTATATTGATAAACAGGTTCCTGTCCACGTAACCGCTCCTGGAAAATTCCACCAGTACTGTCTTCTTCGGTTCAAGTGCCAAACCAATCAACATAAGTCTTTCAGCGATCACGTTAACGGCACGCTCCAATAGTTCACGATTCTTTCTTCTACTAATCCCAGATACATACAGACCAATATCATCGGCAAATTCTACTGCCTTCACTCCCTCCGGCAACTCCGCGCACAAACCCTGCGTGAATAGAAAATACATGATAGGGCTAAGAACCGCGCCCTGCGGGAGCCCTCCGTAAACAAGGCGATCCACGTATTCTTGAGAATTTATAGTAAATCTCACCCTTCTACAGTATAGCCATTTACTGATGAATCTAGCAATGTTTACAGGGCATTGAAGCGCCACCAGCTTGTCCATCATGATCCAGTAATTCACACAGTCATACGCCGCAGATACATCCAAAAAGGCTGCCAGGGTATATTCGTTAGAACAAATAGAGGCACGTATATCCGCCGTAATGCGTGCAAGGTTATCGGCACAAGATTTACCCCGTCTAAATCCGCTCTGTGATTTGCTAAATTTATCCTCGTTCTCCGCCCACCACATTAGTCGTTCATTAATGAGTCTCTCCATCAGTTTGCCCACACAAGATGACAATGAAATAGGTCGCACCTTCTCTCGTCCTGGTTTGTCAATAAATATAACCTGATACAATTGCCAATCCTCCGGGAGGACTCCCGTTCGCCATACAGAATTGAATAGCTGCAAAAGGCACTCCCTACCTGAATCCGGCAAGAGGCGTAACATCTTGTATTCCACGCCATCCAGCCCTGGTGCAGAGTCTCTCCTGGCCATAGTTATAGCCCTATCCAGCTCCGCCCTCAAAAAAGGGGTATCAAACTCACCGCTAGCTCTCATGAAGTTATTATAAAGTTTGTGACCGACAGTAAGGGGGGACAAGCTGTCCGTCGTTCTCCTAATTTCCGATTCTCTGTCAGTGGACTGCCATTTATTCCAAGTAACGTTATTCCTGGCCTTCTTAAATATACGGATAGTCCTCCAGACATATCCAGGGTCCGTAAATCTGTTTATTCCCCGGCAAAATTCCTTGAAATTTTCTTTCTTCTTCTCGTTGAGAGTCTTTTTAGCCAACGCACGGCACCTTTTGTATTCAACCCAGGAGTGAATGGATTTATGTTTCCTAAAAGCAGAAAGAGCAGATTTCCTATTCCCGATCACCTCATCGCATTTCGCACCATCTATGAGATCTCTTGTTTTTATTTGGCTCCTTATTTTCCATGGTTATTGTTTTTCTTCCTGAAGCTCTGGCAATACCATTCTTGAGAATCTCTATAAATGCCTTATAGTAAAAATCAATATTAGAATCAAGAGTAACCGTATTACCGAAAATGTTTCAAAGTCCTTAGAGATTAATTCACGATATCGC
>NW_020222304.1:0-21363 GCF_003070985.1 Temnothorax curvispinosus
TCAAACATATGAATCATTTCATGTAAAAGAACTCCCCGAACCATGCTTTCACTACTCGCCGAATTTTGACAGACAACTATCTGTAAAGGAAAGAAGTTGTTATTGTTTTTAGCATGTATAATTATCAATAATATACAAAATACAAATATATATTTAAAAAATCTTTTTTTTTTTGACAGATTGTTTTTTGACATGTCGACAAACATATAATACAAAATATTTCATCAGCAAAACATTTGGCATAAATAAAATTTTAATTAAACGACTAAAAGAAATATTTACCTGATTAAATTCTGAATCGTATCCACCAGTTACTATCGGATTACACACCTCACAAGAAATATGTCGCCGAATATCTATTTCACTGGAATATCAATAACAATCTAATCTAGTAAACAGTAAACGAAATAAAATTATAAATATACACATATATATGCAAAATGAAAGAATAAGTTACAAACCATCCAGAACTCTTCAGTGCTCCCATCATAAGTTTTATTATAGGACCTAGAAACAACACATGATTAAAATGATGAAAAAATAATATTGGATTTGACTAGATAAAATAAACAGTAAAATTATATGATAGATTCTATTTGAAATGAATGGAAAACATGTTGAAATAATACAGTATTAGGTTCTAGCAATTAGAAATAAATTTGCATCGCTAATTCACTTTCTACTTCCTTTTATATAAATAAGAGAATGTCTTACTCTTTTTTATACATCTATAAACATTGTCTTCGCACTTGTTTTTGTCTATTGATTCTCGTCCCTGAGCGCCAATTAACCACTTCCACCAGTTACGCTTCAATTTCGCTCCTCTCCTCTCCGGATACATATCAGATCCCCATAAATCGCCGTTGTCCGCGGCCGCTCCTCCGCCAGCACCGTTCTCATTCCTTTTTCCTTCGTCCGCTTTCTCATTCTCGACTGTCATCGTCGCGCGAATAGAAAAATCGATGCGACAAAAATAAATCTAGATAAATAAATATTAATTACACCAGAACTTATCGTACTATCAGTCAAATAATCGCGCATTGACGGTGCAAGTATAATTTTACAATTTGAGGTTATGGTAGACTCGGGTGGATTACAATGATTACATCATCATCTCGCTCTCACTGCCAGAACGAAGACATCGTAAAATAGATTGAGGGAATAAACATTTTTAACTCAATAATTCACATGTATAAATATTATTATTATTATATCTACAATGGTAAAAATAAATAATGAAATAGAAATTTCATCAGTTCGTGCAGTTTGCAAAATAATATTAAAATCTTATCTTTATTAATATAAGAATGTTAAATTTAAATAAATCACCTTATATGATCTAAAAATCTTTAATTTTTATATTGATTGTCTGTTTATAATTTAATACCTCTACACATTTTTAATCTACATCTGTAAAACAGAAATTTCATTATTTGTTAAAGTAATATTAAAATTGTATCTCTGTTAATATAAAAATGTTAAATATATATTTAAATAAATCATCGATTTATATAATTAAAGAATTTTTAATACATAATTTTTATGTTATGTATTAATTTATAATTTAATGCCTCTTTAATAACCTCTATATAACCTACAATTATATTTCTATTCTTCTTTGTACTTTTCCATTATCTTTTTAAATAACTCTATTTGAATTTAATAGTTTATGATTTAAAAAAAAATAACTTATTATTTAAGTATATTATAAATATTTATCGATAATAATTCAAGTTTTCCCGCGCGGTTAGTCTGAAACACGTGGTGGATCAAAGCACCAATCGAAAGTAGTCTAAACGAGGGAAACACGAGTTACGCCAATCTCATCGACGTGGCACGTCAGTTGGTGGCTGGTTGGAGTTATTGGCGCACAGTCGGCGCACGTTGGCATCAGGCGCATTCTCCAACCAACATTTCTCGTCGACAGTTGTCAAATTGTTTGAGAGAACCGACAAAACTTGCAAGATGAATAAAATTATTTTCTTGTGCGCGTTAACGGGTATAATTTCGGCGGCTCTCGCCGAGACCTGTCAGAAGCCCGAGATCGTCGCTTCGTCATATGTGACGGAGGACGCGACGGTCCTCACGAACGTCGCCTTTACCATGCAATTCGTGTTAAAGTGCAGCAACGGTGTAAAGGGAATCAGTTTGTACGCCGAAGTCGAGGGCAAGACGTTGCCGGCCGTCAGATTGAGCGCCGATAATAAATATCAGGTAATACAATCTTTTTGACACTTATTGTCTTGACATAAATGAATCAAGATAGGTACATCTGTAAATAAACAAAGATTGTAAATTACACGATTGGAACGAGAATAATGACATATTTAGAGATACTGAACAAGTTACTTATTTTTGTTTTAAACTATTGATCGAAAATTGAATTTGAAACAAAGTATCTAACTCGATCTTTCAGTAGAAATCATCAATGATAATGTAATACTCATGAAATTGTTTTGCATGTGCCGCAGATATCTTGGACGGAAGACGTTAAGAAGGCAAGATCCGGCGATTATTATATAAAACTGTATGACGAGGAAAAATACGTCGCTGTACGTAAAGCGATAAGGAATGGAGAGGATCCCGATAGCGTGAATCCCTTGGCGGTGGTCGTTCTCAACAATCCCGGTGTTTTCCTCGGTCCCTGGGTAAACTCGGAATTCTTAGCTGCTGCTTTAGCTATTCTTGTGTCCTACTCGGCATTTTCCGCAAAGTACAAACTTCTAGCGTAGAAAACTCTTTTGTTACTAAAAAAATAAACGTTTAAACAAAGTATTCAAACAAGTATTATTTATCCTTCGGAGATAAAACTTGATAAAATAAAATTTAAGACATTTTTCCATGTTCGTCATAGAGAAGTTGGTATATACAATTTATTGCATTTACATTGAAAACCATAAAGAATTAAATTTATATATATGTATATATAAATATATCGTAATCTTGATTTTTACATAGCAAAGCTGTATAAAAATTAAGTTTGTAGCTTTATTACTTTTATACACAAAAAATTACATTCCTATTTTAGATCTAATATTAAATTCAAATATACGCTTGTATAACCATAGTAAAAATATTATTATTTCGAGATTAACGGAATATAAAATATATCCATACATATTCAATATATATCCTGCGACGGTGGTTTCCCAAATAAGTGTTTCCAAGACGGTGGATACTTCAAATTATCACTACCGCTTGTTTCTAACACACGTATCCATTCATTTAAGTAGCGCACCAGAGCTATCGCGTCCTCTATGTTATCCCCCTCGGAGCAGAATTTGAACAAGACAGTGCAAGGAATGTCGGCATCGGACAGAAACTTGAAGAGGCTCTTGGCGAAGCCACCCCCTGGTATCTGCAATCTTTCCTCTCCACTCGTCAGGTCGGACGCGACTCCCGGTTGATGCGGAATCCACTTGAGGTCTTCAAAGAGTTTGCCGATCTTGGAGCGTATGCCAGGAGACGCGACGTATCTCAACTTGAGATGCTGCGGCTGGACCTCTCTCTTCACATAATCATGACTGCTCGCGAGAATTATTACCTGTGAGGAGAAAAAAAACATTTCATAAGTTATGACACTGTCGAAACAGTAGATTAGAATAATTACTTTAGCTATCTTTTTCTCGGTGACAAATTGCGCCAGCTCGTTGAAGAATTCCACGAGCTCGCCCACGTACGGCGAGCGGATTTGTATAACGACAATACGTTCTTTGATCCCCGCGTAAATGTCGATCGCCGTGATGAGCTCGTTCGAATGTTCATTGTAGGCATTCGCGCCGACGACCGGCACGAATGACGCGCTAAAAATTTGACCGATCTTGGAAAGGTTAAGATTCGAAACGAGTAAATCGACGGACAACTGGCCGACGTTTCCGACCGCCACCGACGGCAAGATGAGCGTATAATTCTCCAAATTAATATCCTGCGTTAGTTTAATCATTTTCACATTTAATGATGTTTTTATTTCGGTCAAAGTGTGAGGAGGTGAATAATTGCCAAGAATGTCACAACATCAACACTCGACCGGCAATGCACAAAGTGCAGTAAAGCGCGTGCTCTGGCCTTCATATAATTTTTGATGAGTTTCGGAAACCGATCGTAGACGTGATAAATAGGTCTGTTCGTGTCGCTTGCACTTTTTGCACTTGAAATCATTGCTCTCTCTTTCTCCAACGCCCAATGTATATTTATCTTGTTTTAAGTGCACGAATTTTTGAGAATTTCAAGCTACATGAACAAATCTAATGTAAACTGCGCGTTCTTCTATTTTAATTAATTAGTTAATTTCTATCAATGCAGATTAACATATATAATCTCGGTTTAACTTTTATTTTTTATCTTTTTCTGATCCTTGAAATTAGAGAAAGGTGAACAGTAAAAAAAATTCTTAAAACTATAAAAAAAGTAAATTAAACTGACATTACTGACAAATGAGTGAGATTAATGTTAATCTGTAGAATCCAACAATACAACAAATGAGGCCAATCACAATCGAGGAATTCTCGAGGAATACAAGGCTGCGTTCCGAAACTCTCAGCTACGATTGGTCAACTCGCTTCTCTGTGCGCCACAACTTTTGCGCAGAAGAAAAGAACCTGCCTTAATTACTTTTGACTTCGTAGGGGAAAGGGGTGGTCTATCGGACGTGATAGTGGAGTAAAGTGGAGTATCTGCCCGACGGAGTTCTTGTCGTGGAATTCTCAAATTGATCTGATACAATCTAATCTTGGACATGGCATAGTGATCGGCGCATGTAGATAAAACACGAGGACGTTCCTTTAAAAATGGTAAGTTCACGAGCGGTATGCGTGCAACACAAGTTGACAAGATAACCTCATCTCGCCTGAGGAATGAAACGTCATGTGAAAGGGAAGTTTGGAAGTAGGCTCTAAAAATACGCAGTTTTCGAGAGCATGACCAACGTCAACGTACTTTTCGCGCTTGACTCGTCCGCGAGACGATGTTCGTAACGTCCACGCTTTGCCCGAGAGGGCGAGAAAAAGTTGTCATATGGTGTCCCCAAGTGCATTGTACTGTGGTATTCATTTCATTTATTTGTGCGTCTCTTTTTTTTACACTTGGTTTCGAAATCGTTTTTCAGGAATGATTTCATTTCATTTTTGACAGTGTCAGTTTGGCATGGTGTGTGTAATCGATGTTCTAACAAATCTCTTTTTTCTTTTCCGAACAAGAAGATGCAAATCACTAAGATAATCGTTGAGAGACAGTCTGAGAGAAAAAACCGATGTTTCTCTCACAAGAAATTTTTTATTCCTTGTACAACGTATGGCACACCTGTGTAATCCATAACGGATCAAGTATCTGAAGCAATTTTGCTGTATCACGAATATTGCCATTCTAATTAGGCCTGTTCTTTTTAGCTGAGCCCCTTGCACGGTTCATCTTTCCTCTTTTTCTCTTCACGTTGGAGAGACAGAGAGAAAGGATGAGGTGCTCTCTGTGCAAGAAGTTGAGCTGAAAAGAACATGCCTGTTATATCGTGTAGCGTCCACTTGGAGGATTAAAGAGGGATTACAGTAAAGCTGATTGAGCTACATATTAATGACGCGCTCGTAAATAGAATATTTAGTACCGTGCATGGCACTGTTAGCTCTCGATTTCTCTCTGCCGCGTAGAGTCTTGACGACGGATCCCTGTATATCTCTCTTTCAAGACGGTAAAACGGGTAAAATAATATCTTGCTTGTGTAAAATTAGATTATCATGATGCCATGGAGAAGTTTCCGCTGAAAGGTACAGCGTCCTTGAACTCGGCAATTCTTCATTCGAATGCAAATGCCGTTACAACATATCGTTCGGTTGATGCAAAGGTATGTTGTTGGTTCCAATCTGCATCTTCTTGCTTTGCACGTTTATAGGCCGTTGTGCCTAGATCAATATCTTTTTGTGAAATGTGTAATGTTTATCTTATTTTTCCCTTAACAGTTCTGCACGTTATCATATGTTTCTTGCATGTATTAATATTTTATGTATACTCGTATGTACTAAAAGTTGTTGAAATTATTTAAAAATCATCGCACGTTTTATCTCTATGAACTTTGTTTAATGTATCTTTTTGTTCTAAAATTATCAGTGTTTAAACCACAGCTACTGAACTACAGAAGTCGACAATGTTGTTAAGTGAAGACAGAATCCGTAGATATAGCTGATAAATCTTGTGTTTTCAGAATATAAAGTATGGTGACATTACAGAGGATGTACGACTACGAACCGGAACTGTAAGACGCGAGACAAATCTAAGTAGCGACGACGACATGCTGGATATCAATCATCACACGTCTCATTCGGATAATAACGTGTTGTCGGATTGCGTCCGCATCGACGATGCATCTTCCCATAGTAAGTTTCAAGTTTATTTCAATCGATTTCGCACACGCACGATTCCGAATGATCCAATTACGTAGTGCTTTTATTTATTTTTAGCGAGCATTATAAAGAAGTGTAAAAGAAATTTTGCAAAACTAGATGTAAATCCATTTGCATAATTTTGTCACGGAGTTTAGTAGTCTTATACCTATTGGTGTCTGTATCCCTAGCTTGAAATATCGTCATACTTTATCTCTTCCTACTGAAGAAACTTTGAGGGACATCTGTTGATCCGTTCATCCTATCTGTTGATCCGCTCATCTGATCTGTGGTTTATCCCGAGCGATACCGGTTAAACAATCGAGCCAAATTTATTTGCACTTGCGGCATGTCAGTGGCAAAATGTGTAAGTTAACACGACTAATTGCCAATCTAATGCCAATTTAACTAATTAATAAAAAGAATTATATAGATACAATATAATTGATTCGATATAATAACCAAATAGATATATTGATTCTAAATCTATTTATCTGAATAAGATATTTTTCAAACTGGATAAAGTATTTACACTATTACTGATTGTAAAAATGAAGTTTCATGTGCATAAATCTAGTAAGATGTCTTTGTCTTTTCGGCAGAATATGATATGTAATTTGTAAAGTGCTTCTAATCATGTATAATTAAAATAAAATTAATTTCTAATTATGAAGTTATTTTCAAAGATTTATTTAGTATTTTTCTCAAAGACATTTTTCACTTTTTTTATACATATCCCACAATTTATTACAAAATGAAAAACTGGTAAGTATTTATGTATATGTGTTATATGTATTTAATGCTGAAATTTGCTTTGTTAACTCATAACAGTTAAATGTAATGTGTGTACGTTTTTCGTTTTGCTCTATTTTAAAATCTTACCTCAACTATTATATCTAATATATATTAGGTTTTTTTTTATAAATTGAGGATAGAGAAATTATGATAAATTATCACTAATAAGAAAGATATTATTTGCTAATCATTGACATATACACAATATTCTGAGATACTATTCATGTAATCATTAAACCTTTTTGTATATACATAACAATGATAATATTAAAAAATACAATTTTCAAAGTCAAGTATTAAAAATATATTTCATTGTTGTGAAAATTTGTAAATTTATTTTTATAGTTTCAGTTGACTCTGATGACATACCTGGCATCGGACAGTATGATGATTTCCATACTATCGATTGGCAACGGGATATCGCGCGGGATCGAATGCGACATCGTTATATCGTGAAAAAGAAGCACGATTCTATTTGGGGTTTAATAAAAGGAGCTCACGACGCATGGTCGGGATGGCTGTGTGTTTTACTAGTTGGGCTTTTTACGGGAGTGGCGGCTGGTGTTATAGATATTGGCGCTTCCTGGATGACAGATCTCAAATTCGGTATTTGTCCACAAGCTTTCTGGCTAAATAAAGAGCAATGTTGTTGGAGCTATAATGAGACTACGTTCGATGGTGGAAACTGTTCACAGGTAAATATATCTCTCTATTCAATTTCAGTCACAAATTTATTACAATTTCGAAAGCTATATTCTATTAATTAAAATTTTTTCTAGTTAATTTAATAGATATAATATTTTTTTTGTAGTGGAGGACATGGCCCCAAGTATTTGGTCAGTCAAAAGAGGGTGCAGGGCCTTATACGATATCATATTTATTTTATACAGCATGGGCGCTTCTGTTTGCAGCACTTTCTGCATCTCTAGTGCGAATGTTTGCTCCCTACGCTTGTGGCTCTGGAATACCCGAAGTAAAGATTTATCAAGTTTTTCTTTTTCAGAAATATACATAATCTAATAATATAGTATAATAAATATATAATCTAGTAAATTAATGTATTTACTTTATGATTCTTACATTAAATGTTTATTTATATTTTCCTTTTTTTTTCAGATAAAAACTATTTTGAGTGGTTTTATTATTCGCGGATATCTCGGTAAATGGACACTGATTATTAAGTCAGTAGGTCTGATTCTTTCGGTATCGGCGGGTTTAAGTTTGGGAAAGGAAGGTCCCATGGTACACATTGCATGTTGTATAGGAAATATATTTTCTTATCTATTTCCAAAATATGGTAGGAATGAAGCAAAAAAGAGGGAAATTTTATCTGCCGCGGCCGCGGCGGGAGTTTCCGTCGCTTTTGGAGCCCCGATTGGCGGTGTCCTGTTTAGCTTGGAAGAGGTATTTGAAAAATAAATATAATAATCTTATGTTTTAAAGAGCGGTTACAATGTTTCTTCAAGGCTAGGGATATCTTAGTAAAATATACAGAGTAATTTTTAATTATATGTCAATATACCTTAAATGAATTTAGAATTGAAAACGAGAAAAAATGTCATAAATTATATGTGTGCATGTATGCACGTGTACATGAATAATAATAGGCCTGTTTGTTTTAACTGAGCTTCTTGCACGATTCATCTTTCCTCTTTTTCCTTTCGTGTTGGAGAAAAAAGGAGAATAGATGAACTGTGCAACAAGTTCAGCTAAACAAACAGGCCTAATGTACTAATATTTTGAAATTATGGTATAAAAATTATGTTTGTTTTAGGTCAGTTATTATTTTCCATTAAAAACTTTATGGCGATCGTTCTTCTGTGCTTTGATAGCTGCTTTTGTACTACGCTCCATAAATCCATTTGGAAATGAACATTCAGTACTGTTTTATGTAGAGTATAATAAACCTTGGATATTCTTTGAATTGATTCCTTTCGTCATGCTCGGTATAATTGGGGTACGTAACTTTCATTATATATTATAAAATTGTTCAAAAGCATGTATTTATAAGAGCGAATTTTCGATAGGGAATAATAGCAACGTTATTTATCAAAGCAAATTTATTTTGGTGCCGATATCGTAAAACTTCCAAACTGGGACAATATCCTGTTACTGAAGTGTTAATTGTAACAGTGGTAACAGCAGTAATTGGATATCCTAATCCATACACAAGGATGAACACTAGTCAACTTATTTACTTGTTGTTCAGCCAATGTGGAGTGTCAAATGCGGATATGTTATGGTTAGTAAATAAGGAAAGATTTTAATATTAATTTAGTGATTTAATTCAAATTATTCTATATTGAAGATATCACGTAACTTTAAATTACTATAAATACACAAATTTAACGATTGCATAAATTTTTATCGTCAAGATTCAAAATTTACATATATTATTGGATGTATTTAAATTATTCGAGAAATTCTCCTGCTCAACAGTGATTACAATAGAAACTTCACCGCTGTGAAATCTGCAATCGAAATTGCCGCGGCTGGTCCAGGAGTCTACAAAGCTATATGGCTACTCGTGCTGGCGCTGATATTAAAACTCATTATGACAATATTCACATTCGGCATGAAAGTTCCATGCGGTTTGTTTATTCCTTCTCTCTGTCTGGGAGCGATAATGGGTCGTATCGTCGGAATAGGAATGGAACAACTCGCTTACAATTATCCTCACATATGGATGTTCAGCGAGGAGTGTTCCATGGGCGTCGACTGTATAACACCTGGACTGTACGCGATGGTCGGGGCTGCTGCTGTTCTTGGGGGTGTAACTAGAATGACGGTCTCTTTAGTCGTCATCATGTTCGAATTAACGGGCGGCGTGCGGTATATCGTACCTTTAATGGCTGCAGCCATGGCGAGTAAATGGGTCGGCGATGCTCTCGGGAAACAAGGCATCTATGATGCTCATATCGGCTTGAATGGATATCCATTTCTGGATAGCAAGGATGAGTTTCAACATACGACTCTGGCAGCGGATGTCATGCAACCCAAGTAAGCACAAAACGATAATATGTAAAAATGTTTTCGTATATTTTAAGATTGTGTGCATGCATACATATATATATATTCTTGTTAACTTTTAGACGAAACGAAGCTCTTCACGTTCTTACTCAAGATTCGATGACGGTTGAAGATGTAGAGAACTTGCTTAAAGAAACGGAACATAATGGTTTTCCTGTAATAGTCTCGAAAGAATCTCAATATCTAGTTGGTTTTGTTTTACGACGGGACCTCAATCTTGCTATTGCCAATGCCAAGCGAATGATCGAAGATATTAGCAGGCAATCGTTAGTTGTCTTTACTAATGGAAACAATATTCAAAGTCATTCGCCACCGCCCTTGAAATTAAAAAAGATATTGGATATGGCCCCTATCACTATCACAGACCAAACTCCCATGGAAACTGTAGTTGATATGTTTCGAAAATTGGGATTACGTCAAACTCTAGTTACGCATAACGGGTATGTATATAAATCATTTATATTAACATAGTAACACATTATGTGTTTAACTAATATTAAAATTTCTCATGCAGGCGATTACTAGGTGTAATTACAAAGAAAGACGTTCTGAGGCATGTAAAGCAGCTCGACAATGAGGATCCAAATTCAGTTTTATTTAATTAAACATTGCTGCTGCAAATAGCCAACTTGAGATTATGAATTCGACGCATTAGCATAATAAAATGAAAAACATATACAGAGATAATTTATATGAATTTAATTATATAAAATGTATTTTATCTACTCCGTCAATCTATTTGCACACTTAAATTATTATAACACTGTATGTAATTAGATAGAAATAAGCGTGCAATAGGTTTAGATTATTAAATTTGTATATTTATCTTTATTTGAATGAGAAATAGGGAAAACAATTTTTTTTTCTTTACCATATTTTACCGTATCTGGTCATATACTGCGACCAGAATTATATTTTTCACATTGTAGTCAATAATGAATCAAATTGACAATTCATGTAAATGATTTACTATGTACGTAAAAAAAGATGTACATAATGAATTATTTACATCGAATTTTATTCATTATTGGCGGTAATGTGAATATTGTTATGATATACACTTTTTTGAATGGCATTGTAATTGCATAAATATACGTTGTGTATGATGTTTCTTATAATATTAAGTTAATGATAAGTATATATTGTTTAACAATATGTATCTTACCATTATCCTAAGTGTATTTTTATCCCGCATATCTATTTCATGGTTCTGCGTGATTGATTTCACTTATTTGCTATCATTTTATCTCAATAATTTTTTTTATAAATCTATTTTTAAATATTAGATTTGCATCTCCGTCGTTCACGAGATAACTCTCTTGAAATAACACTCTTAATTAAATTCCTTTATATGTTAATCCAACGTATATTTATATGTTAGCTATAAAACACAGATCCGTCATTTCAGAAAAACTTTATGAAATAGATAACACATATAGTTAAATATCTTTATACATGATTTATTTCGAAGTAATTTCAGTAGCCATTACTTAATTCAAATAAAAAATTATTAAATTAAATTAAGATATTACAAATTTTTTTTTATACATGCAGTATAATTATTTCATTTCGCGTGTATGTATATACTTACGCGTGTAGAGCATACAGAGCATCGAACATTAAAATGAATCAAATTTCATGTAAAATAAAGAAAATTATTTGTCTAAAATCTCCAAACATAACTGTATTTCTTAACAACACAATGAACAAATATATAACAAATAAAAAAATAATATACATACACGTGTGTGTATGTATAATTTTGTATTATATGTTACATATATACACACTCGTATACACATATATAATATGAAGTTTTATGCATATGTACATACATTCATATATACATACATACATATATAGAGAACTTTATATTATATATGTACATATGTAAAATATATGTATGTAATACATGATACGTGTGTACTAATATTTACAAAACTGTTATATGTACACATATTTATTATCCATATTTTAACATGTAGATATAATTCTCGGTAACAATTAACGAATATATAATCCCCTATTTTTCTTTTGGTACTATTAGCCCCTTGAGAACGTCGAAACTATTTCCATCTGAATGTACAGTAAACATGCCCTTTTTTCCTTGTACCAACAAATATCCGTAATTATCAATACCTAATATCGTAACATTTTCTCTTCTTCCATTTATAAATGTTACCATGACATTTGAATTCCTAAAAAAGAATATATGTATGTACGTATGTGTGAATACTGTGAAAATATTATTATATGAACATTAAAAAAGTGAAGTTAAAGTATGATGGCTATTTACGTATGCAACCAATATTTGTAGTAGAGTTGGTAGAAGTGATCTGTTTTGCCGCTATGTAGAATATCTAATAAAATTTCCATTTCATTGAATACCATCGCCAAGTACTTTTCACAAGAGAACGTTTCCAACTTTGTACCATATTTTTGATTATATTGCAGAATTGCATCATTAATGCAAGTTGTGGGTTTACTATTGGAAAGATTTATACCAGCACCTGAAATATATATTTACATTCGTTTTAAGTGGATTAAATTATGATAAATTATCCATAAAATTTATATTTTATTTGTGATTGATGTTACATACCAATATTGCAGATGAACATTGCTCCACCATCTTCCGCCAGCGTAGAAACGATTATACCACCAATCTTGATCGAATTACCAATATATATGTCGTTAGGCCACTTTATTCTGAGATCAATATCCTAAAATAAATTAGTTATTAATTATTAGTCATTAATTTCATAAAATAAATTGTATTATATGAAAAGTCAGAATTTTTTTATAGAGATGAGGATCTCTCATAGTTTGTAATAGGAAAATGAAAAAAAAATAGAGATGAGGATCTCTCATAGTTTGTAATAGAAAAATGAAAAAAAATACCTCGTATCCTTTAATAGATCTTACTGCTGACACAAGTGCTACAGCAGCAACATGTTGAAGAATTGAGATATAATGACCGATACTCGACATTATAGAAATATGTATTTGTAAAGTGAACATAGCACAACCCTTTGGACTGAGCCATTTATTAGAATATCGCCCTGGAAATGACGTAGCCATTATACTATTTCTGCATATAATCAAAAATAAAAAATAGTACCTCGTCCATCTGCTTGTTGGCGTGGAATAACTGTCAGTCCATGTTCTAATCGAGCGTCGATCGCATTCATAGATGATGTTAAGACATCCGCGTATATTACTAAGCGTCCTAATTCCTTTGTATAGAGATTCTGAAAATAAATTTCGAATTTAATAATGAAAATTGTTTTTTTTTTTCAACTCACTTAGCTATATGTCAAAGTTACACACAGTGCATAAAATGATTTAATCTCTAAATATGCACTATTGTTAATATATTGGAAGGTTGGTACACTAATTAATGATATAAATGTATTAGAAGAATTTACCTCAAAATAATCGACGGTCGAGAAATTAGGCGGGCACATATGCATCATAATAGGAAGGAAATTAGCTGATGGTGATTGCACATTTTCGTTGTTTGCGCAAAATTGAATTTCCATTCCTGACATTTTTAATACGTTATTCCCACTCATTTTATCCTTTAATTTTTCAAGCATCTTAAGCTTCATCTACGAATGTATAACGTCATATTGTGTATGTGTACATATGTATCATTAATAAATCATAGCATTTAACTGCTAATTATATAATTAAGATATTATTATCAGGATTGTTCATTCTTAAATATATTTATGTACCTCAAATTTGCCTAAAAAGTAACCTGGAGTGTACCGAACAGATCTTTGACTTGTATCACGATTTACATCTAATCCTAAATGTGTGCTCAGTAGATCGCTGATTATCTCCAAACGTGCAACATTACTCTTCTTCAACACATCAAATTTATCCCCCTCGTACACATATTGCATTGGATCTATCTCTAAATGGATTTGGGAGAACACAACTTTACCACCACTGCTAGGCAGAGTTGCAAGCAATATGCTTGGACTGTGCCACGTTTCTTCTTTGCCCAATACTTTTACATCAAACGAATGTAAATTCCCTTTTTTGTCCTTAACGCTAGCCGTCGTTGGAGGATTCAGCGCAGACGCCCTACAAAAGTAACATCTTGGATAATTACTTTTTCTTCATATCTATTTTAATCTGATATTATTTTTCTCTTTTTCCCCCCGCGACATAATTATATTTTATTTTATTAATACAGAGAAGATATTACCTTATATCTTCGTGATCTTGAGAAAAACGAGTTCGTATGGGAGATGCGTGGTAGCAAAAAATGTGATGCATCATACGCACTCGTTTCCATTTACCGTACGAAAAGTCAACGAGCTCATTTTCACGCACTTCCGCAGTCTTGAACGATGGTAGCAAAATATGGAGCATGTCGGAGCATAACGCTAGGAGTTTACCTCCGCGTATAACGTATTCTACAAGATGAGCACCGAGCTCTGCACCAACATTGCCGCAAAGAACAACCAACGAAACCTGATCTATCCAAACCTTGCAACGATCATATTCCCCTTTAGAAAATACATGGATGACATACCTAGAAAAGATAAATCAATCGTTCATAACTAATTATTGAAATAGATAATTAACTGCAGAAGCAAGTTGTTGAAACCATTAAGTTTTAACAACTTATTAAAACTTATAAATTCTAATCCATATAATATAAAACTAACATAACATACCTATCTTCCTCTAGCACTCTTGATAATAAATTCTGTAAATTGTCGGTCGCGCTTAGGCTATCCGCACAGACGAGTACATTTGGTGGTTTAATCACCTTACTAGGTTTTTCTTCTTCTTCCAATTCAGAACTTCTGTAAATTAATATGATTCATAAAAATCACGTTTTTTTTTCTATTGTTCATAATATGAGTACAGAAAGTATATCATTAAATATTCTCCACCCTCATATATACTTTTTTTTACTTTTAGATATATTATACTAACTTGGAATCAGTTTCTCTAGTAGACTTGCTTTGATCAGTATGTTCAGATTCTTCATCGTCGGTATTGTCTTTTTTCTCCGTGTCAGGTAAATGAACGTTAGTATAATTTTTAGATGTGCCTTGAGTAACAGCTAAGAACACATCCTCCGGTAAATGGTTCAAATCATATGGCTTTTTTGTTAATCCTACATGCTGTTTGGTTGGTGACGAATTACATGTTGCTGGTGCAGAATTAGATGAACTAGCATCTAAGAGATATAAAAATAAAAATTATACTTGTGAATTTTTTTTACGGGCAATTGCGTAATATCCTTCCAACATACCAATGTCTTTCATAACTTCTGCAAAGAATTCGTCTGTAAATTCGGTGTTCAAATTATTATCTTGTGAATGTACACTCATGCCACGTACTCTAACAACCTCTTTAGGCTTGTGTTTCTGCTGGGAAGTTTTTCCTTGGGCTGCATCGCATAATGCATAAAAACTATCTGTAAAAAGTATATAGTGATATAATCATTACACGTTAGAAGATACGTCGCAACAAATACAAGAGTTAAATTATTACAACTTGCTTTTATTTGGCGGTGGACCGAGGTGTCCAGTATCACTGTAAATACGCGGTTTTCCCGATACCAAAACAGCTGAAAAAAAATAAAGCAAAATGAAGCAAGTGAATGTCAAGTTATCGAAGTATGTTAGATTTCGAGATGCAAGAGTGATATATACATTGAACACGTTTTATAAATAAGCCATTGTTAATGCAATATTGTCCCTGCATGATCCCAGTTATGAAGCTCGTAATATGTTCTAGGTCTGTTTTTAAAATAAAGTTCATATTTCTACTCGATACCGTCCATGCCACAATTAGACCATAATCTTCAAGCTGTAAAACAATGCGTAGAACATGAGATAAATCTTGAATTTCACTTATTCGAAAAATAATAATACAGATTCAAAGGCTTACACAATTAATATAGTTATACATGCAGAATGCATAATAATAAAATTAATAATTAAAGACTTGAACATTGTACTTTTGCAGAAGTCGTTGAGGCCTTAGATCCGTAAGTTTCAATATCAACTTCCACGAGAATATGCAAGTCAGATTCGCTTAAAACCTGACAGCAATTATTATTTATATATAGGGGAAACGAATTTCCATACGGACAGGTCAGCCAGTTAGATACGTCAACTTTTTGCTAAAATAAAATAATAGTTGTCAATCTCATTTTATCGCACTTGCAAATATAAGTGAAATAATATTTGCCATATATTGTACTTACTTGTGGATATATAGTATATAATTTCGCTCTTTCATCATACCACAATAGTTCATCAAGTTTCGCGAGATTCTTGTTAGTACATAAGTGAGAACTCAAAAACTTTTCATTCTGCTCGTATCCATTGCGATCTTAAAAAAATCATTATACAAGATATAAATATACAATATTATCTCAATGCATATTTATTTGATGTAATATTTCTCCTTTAATAAATGTGAATTAAAAATCTCAATATGTATATAAAAACATGGCTATGAAATAAATTTTCTGACGATACAAAGTTCTCTCTATTTGCGATATTTTTTTATGGTATTCACAGACCACATTATGTATACATTGAGCAAAAGTAACGTTACTCGTTAGTTGTATAATAAAATCTGGCATATGTGTATACATATAAAAATTACCTTTCTTTAAACGTCGAGATGACTTAATTTTAAGCGTAAAAGAAGGACGATTCTGGTTCCCCTTAAAGATGGCATCTAAGTGCGCTTTTAGAAATGTTATCCTTCGTGCTTGCATGATGGTGGCTATCATATAAAGAAACGTTAACAGCATTTCTTTAACAGTTGATAATTGTTTAAAATACTTGCTATTTTACTTTCAAACCGGGATTCTTGCCTTCAAATCTGAAACAATAAGATGTATAAGATATAAAGAGGCACGAGGTATAAGTACTCGCAAAAATTTCATCATCAAACTGCACCATAATGAAAATATATTTAAAATAAAAATATATTTCCTCAGAAAATATATTTCTTAAAATAAGGTCACGTTCAAGGGAAATTAAACAATTTAAACAAACATAAAAATTAATTATGCCTAAAATCACACAGGTGTGATATTAAATATACAAAATCTACTGTTTGCAAAGTGATGGCATCGCGATGGAAAGCAGCGCTAATTATAAAGTGCACATTATTAATCGTAGATTTGTTTTTTCAACAACCTTTAGATATCTCACATGTGGAAGATTTCACATAAATATTGGGAAGCACGTTAACGTAAGTAGACTCCAGACCAAACTTTCTTTTTTTAATCGTACACGCGAGCGACGCGCAAGGCCACTTGGCGAACGCCAAAATACACGGTGTCATTCAAGGTGAATTGTAATTGCAATTTTGAATCGGCGAACACCCATACGCACCATAATCCTAAACCAGCGTTTTTCACCCTCAACAGTGTGTTCGCACGGGGGGATCGAAGTACAGCGCAGAAGCGGTATTGTAAATATCGATATTTACCGTGGCATTCGTAAAGGCAGCCAGGAACGCACCGCCGGACTGGACAAGACGACTCTCTGGACATTGGGCAGAACAAAGCCGAGCATCCTGTTGTTCACTCCAATTTACCGGGTCCATCGACGTTGGACTGCTGCTTATCAACCGCACAACCGTCGTCTGCCGACAGCAACTAACTGCAGTGCTCCTGCAATAACCAGACGCGATTGATTATCAGGTGAAAAAGTTTTCAGACCCTGGGACGTGCTCCATTCGACAGCCAATTGACACAATCTATCGGTGTTTTTTTGATAACATTAAGGGTACTCAAATAAGTTAGAATTTAACGGTTTGACAGGTTATGTCGGGTTAAAGTCGGATAAAAAGTTAATTTTTAAACTTTTAACCCAAAGATTAATGTGATAGGTTAATGAGTCACTTATGTATTTTGCATAATCAAAGAGTAGCGCGCCCAAAGTTTAAAAATTAACTTTTCTCGACTTTAACCCGACATAACCTGTCAAACCGTTAAACTTATTTGAGTACCCCTATTGATAACACGCGACGACCATTGAGATTTGTTTGTTGTATTTGCACTGATTTGCACCTTGCGACGCTGTCTCCCACGCTGTCCACGTCGGAAACGAGATGGATATATTACACTGCGACGTCGGAGGAAGGAAGAGAGACAATCGCGAGTGCGGGAAGTGCACGTGAAACGAACAGACCAGTGTCAACGTGTCAAGTATCATATGTGATCTCCATGTGATCATACGGCACTGTTTACCTGATCGTCTACACGTGGTTTGGTACGATGGCTTGTAAAAATCTCTGCGCGAACATCATTAAGGAAGGTCGGATACTAGACAGATGTCTAAAAGCCGCTGCAGCTGGACGCGGTTACTCGAAAGAGGCGAGGACACCATCGGAGGACGATGAGAGGTCGACGCACTTCGGTTTTCAAACGGTTAAGGAGAGCGAGAAAGGAAAGGAAGGTAAAGATTCTATTGTTCTTGTTCCTCTCTTTTTTCCGTGAAAGATTGACAGCTGTCAAGCGGATGAGATCACAAACATTTGCAGCTTGTTGAAATCTTGGATGTACAACGGCCACTTAATGTTGAATATTTCTTGCAGTGTATACCGTATTTGAAAATGTCGCCAATTCTTACGACTTGATGAACGACACGATGAGTCTGGGTATCCATCGCATCTGGAAAGATATGTTTATGCAAGAATTAGGACCTACGCACGGCACCCGTCTCCTGGACTCTGCCGGTGGCACGGGCGACATTACGTTTCGGTATATAAATTTTCTGAGGAACACGCCAAATCCGCACAATGTGCGTAGCCACGTAACTGTGTGTGACATAAATCAACATATGCTAGACGTTGGGAAGAAACGGGCGAGTAGACTAGGTTTATCGCAGGACGCTAATTGCGATATCACGTGGAAGCAAGAAGATGCGGAGAAGCTTTCCTTCCCGGATGATTTTTTCTCCGCTTATACCATAGGGTTTGGTATAAGGAATGTGACGCGTATTGACAAGGTGCTTGTAATGAGTTTATCGCTCAATCAGTCATTCATTGTATGAAGATACTAAAGTATATGAAATTTATATTTATTAATCTTTAAAGAATATCTGCTACACATTTTAAGCTAAAGGTCTTAACATCTGAATATTAAATTTATATTAAACATATCTATGTTGTGTGTTACATATATCTATGTTTATTTTTACACAGGTGTTGTCCGAGGCATACAGAGTATTACAGCCGGGAGGGAGATTTTTATGCCTAGAATTTAGTCATATCGAAAATAAACCTTTACAATGGTATATATGCCTTTAAATTATAGAAAACTTATAAAAAGATAATTATACATGAACCAATCTGTAGAAAAATTTATTTGGTGTCTGTTTCAGGTTGTACGATCAATATTCCTTTCAAATAATACCTGTGATGGGACAACTAATCGCAGGACAGTGGAAACCTTATCGATATCTTGTAGAGAGCATAAGAAGATTTCCAAAACAAGAGGATTTTAAGGTAAAGAATACTTCTTTATATTTATTTTATTTTTTCTTATACGTACACACATAAACTGCGATAACGAGTTGTAAGGAGAGATTTTTTTAGAACTTTCTGTAGTTTCATTTTAATTCTATTTTTATTTTAATCATTAAGCTCTCCTTTATTATGCCTATTTTACTATTATACTTAACAACTTGCTAATGTAGGTTGCGGTTTTTATTTATACTTGCTCTTCATATTCTTTGTTATATTTTCAGAATATGATCGAATTCGCAGGATTCAGAAATGTGACTTATCAAAATCTTACGTTCGGTATGGTCGCTATTCATTCGGGATTTAAACTATAAGCAAGATATCTTTAGACCAAAGAATTTTTTGAGACAAAAATGCCTTACACCTATAATACAACACCACCAAACCACAAATTATGACAGCTGCGGTAATTACGGCAATATCAAAGTACAAGTAAAATATGATAAAACTTTGTCTTTTTCAGAAAAATTGTATATTTCTATTAGTAATCAAATACTGTTTCTAGTATTATTAAGTGTACGATTATTAGTATTATTAAGTATACGATCATATTGTAAAAAATAAATCATGTTGCGTAAATATATTACGCGATTATTGTTACAATTTCGTGATTGATTTATCGTCATTTTGATTGTAATACGCATACGATGTCTCGTCAGTTTACTTTATCAACAGTTGTTTTTTACATTTCGCGCGAAATTTCTTCGCGGTATCGCAGAAATACCGGTTAGGAACTCATTTCTTTATGCTATTGTACATTTCGGCCACCTGTCCGAGTGTGAAATTTGCTTGCCTACTGCGTAATCGCTTTACGCCTGCAATCCACCGTATTGCGTAAGAATCGTGCGACTCCTGGGTGCCTCGAACACGAGGTGATGCGACCGACGGTGCCTATCGCGATTTACGCTACTACGCATTGCTGCGCGGGACGCTTCCGCGGATCGCTCTTTCGTAATTTCGTGGATCTGGAGGATGCGAAGAGGTACAAGTGAAAATTCTGAGAGAGTTTATACGCATAAAACCGAAAACGATTTTAACAATTCTTGAGATTGCTTCCTCTTTAATTAGTTATCGTTTAATACTTGTCTTGGAAAAATCTCACAGTTTTTCAGAGCTTGCCATTTATGCCTGCTCGCATCTCCGAATTAAGCCTAGACGAAAATGCTATTTGGGTCATAAATTTTTCAAGTATAAATGATATTAATTAACTGACTTAATTAACCGACTTAATTACAAGTTGTATTAATGCTGTAAGAGTGAATGACAACTATCTCCTCCGCGCGCACAGCTGAGCCGCAGAACATATATACATATTGGAATGTTGATTGGATGAAGAACGTTGAGAGACGCGGGTGCTTTCTTCGAAAAACATCGTGAATTTGCATAGTGCAAATTGTAGTATTCACCAGGAATATTACAATTTTCATATGAATCTGTTATATTGGAACGATAATTCGAAAATAGTATTAATGTATGTGAGAGAGAAATAAGGGAAATTTTTTTATTCTGTTCGCCGCGTTTTTATTTCACGATCTATCCACCTTTCGCTTCGATCATCTCATTTTATTACAGAAAGGCATCGTAGCAATAACTTTTTTATCAGTAGTTTTATCCTTACATTTTCTTTATATATATATTCGAGCTC
>NW_020222304.1:21463-33495 GCF_003070985.1 Temnothorax curvispinosus
TTATTATTATTATTATTATACAAAAAGGAAGAAAACGGAAGGCAGTAAGAAGGAAGCTTCAACGCGACGATAAGACACGACCCATTGAGAGAAGATGTATTGTGCTGACGACAACGGCGAAGACGACGACGACGACGACGACGACGGGATCGAAGGCCGTCGAGGCGAGGGGGGAAATTCATTCTATACGTGGCGTAATATCTACATGCGTCATGCGGTGTGCTTTCTCTAGGAGGTGAAAATTCTTAACTTTCTTCGGCCATAGAGACATTCCTACCACCGCCGATGATGCTTGGCACCGCGCGTTCCCACAGCTTTTCAGTACTCCGCCGGTTTTGTCTATTATTGACGCATCTTCTCCTCACTTCCCGGTGTTACTGGCGCCGCCGAGACGATTTCGCCTTCGATCGGCGTTCACACTTCACAATACGTTATGTCACCCCCGCGGGAGATTCTCTTCTTTTTTTTCTTCTTAGACCCGGCGGTTTTCTACCTTTGTCGGCGTGGGAGTTTCACGGCTGCACGCCGATTTTCTAACTTCGTCGGCGTGATTTGCGCTTTTCGAGATGCTCATACGCATTTCTTTAGCGCGCGCATTTGAGAGTATCTCGATTTATAAATTATTTATATTATAGCTGGATTAAGAAGATTTGTTGGACGTCGGGCTATGAATGTGCTATACGAAATGTCATTAGTATATTGCATAATTTGTTCCCCTTCCCTCTCCCAAAAAATAAATTATCCTTCATACCGGAAACCTAATGCAAACAGAGGTCTAACTCGCCAGGTGATGAATTGGGAGAGATATTTCTTACCGGAAGAAATCGCGCGGTGTGTCGGTTATACCGAAGAACGGAGATGCAGAATCGTGATGCAGCTTCTTGCGCACGTATCGATTTTCCTGACCCCGGTGACCACGTACCCCTTCCGCCTTGGATACTTCCTGGAAAGTATATAACGCCCCGCCGCCGGCGCCGCGCCGCCGCCGCCGTCGCTCGGGCCTACGGTTTATATCCGTCTGTTAGCGAGGATCGGTGCAGCGCTATTATACAACACGCCGTTTCTCACGATACCCCATCGTACCATGGTCCGTCTAATTGATAATCATTGCTATCGGATTTATGAGCGACTTGAGCGAGCAAACTCTCATTTTCTTAACATGTTAAATAAATTAAAGTAAGAATTTATAGCTTGTCGTGCAGGAGCATCGTGGATCATTATTCTTATATTATTGTCTTAAAATAAAAAAAGATTTTTTACTCAATTTGAAAGATCATCAACCACTCTGATACCCAATCTCGATTGTTATCAATTATTGTGTATTGGTAGAATCATTTTAATTCTGGAGTTAAGTCTTCGACAGAATTTTATGGGCACGAGATTAATATGCGATTAATACGAGATTAATATAAAGATTGAGATTAATCCTCTCGATCAATTTTACCGTCATCTACAATATATTTTGTAAAGAAATAAAATAAAATACCAAAATTTCGTAACGTTTAATGAATATCATTCTTACACACAACGAGAACCACGTGGAACTTATCCTCGTATAGTTAAATATCTTATACAATATATATTTAACAACGCAGCAAACATGGAAGAGCGAAAGGGTTAACCGCTACCTCGGGAGAATTATGACGTGGGCGATGATAGATATGGAGCAAGAAGCCGGTGCGCCAATTACTCCGCCCATTTAAAGGACGAATCGCGTCGCGTCGGCCGTTCCAGATTACATCAGCAAACGTGAGAATTACGCGATGATTGCGCCGATTAATCGAGAGTAACACGGTGAGTCCCCGGTGAGCCGCTATATCGTGTTCCCAGGAGATGGAATTAACGTGCTTCCATTTCTCCGAGCTTGCAAAAGTTTTAGAGAACGGAGAACGGGCAATATCGGGCGAGTAATCTCGACGGAAAGAAACTCTTCGGCGTATATAGAGTTAACATTATCCAGACGATTATCGGCGGATCTATAGATCAATGTTATAGACCTCTCGTGCTTACGAGAACGAGTATCGCAGCTTGATGACGCAATATTATATCTAATTTCCACGTAAATCAATTTATAATCATTTTTATAACGACTCTCTCTTTCTCCTTATATTTTTTCTCAGCAAAAATTTCGTAAGATCTTATACAGAATGAGCGAGAGAAAGAGAAAGAGAGAGAGAGGCATCATAAAATTATCTGGTATGTAGAGTTCTTTGATATAGTACAGTAATAAATAAGGAATCACGCGATTATAGACTCGAGAGAGAGAGAGATGCGCACGTTACGCAATTGACCTGTGTGTTGGTTTAACCGAAAATTCGCAAAGACGATTTTACCTTAATACCCGACGAGAGATGAGCGCCTCGGAGACGACGTTCGGATACTCTGACGACAGTATTGGAAAGGAGAGAAAGTGTTAGATAAGGATAACTTGGCACTCGGGCAAGTCTGTGGTCTGCGTAGCGCTTCTTCTCCCGTGGCATTACAATTATAACGCGATTATCCCCGCGGAAATACCATGCCAGACCGACAAATCGAATGAGCCGATCGAGAGAACACGAAAGAGGAGACTTTACGCGCCGCCTTATGGAATACACGTGTCAGTATCGGCGATCGCGTCGCGTTTAATCCTGTAGCTTACAACATAACACTAACTGTATCCCTTTTGCATAATTTAAAATTATAATTCAATATCCCAAAGATTCAATAAATCAATAAATTAGAAAAGAAAAAAATTATTAAATACATTAAATTATTAAAATCAATAAATTAAAAAAAAAAAAAATATTAAAGCATGGAATAAATTGTAATAATCTCATTGTAATGAGCATTATATAATGAATAATTTGCTCCCTGCTTTAATAATTTTTATTTTTAATTTATTTATTTTAATAACTTACCATATTTAATAACTTTTAATTTATTGATTTCAACAACGCAAGTTTCTTTTAAATTTTATTTACTCTTACCGCATCTCTGATATACATCTACTGCTTTTCGACAGATTAAGTGATTTAATTAAAATATCCTCGCAATTACGGCAATGAGTACGACCACTCCGGGTCTGATCGGCGTCAATATGGAATTCGTACGGTGAAAGATGCGACAGATGAGGAGACGGAGATGGGAGAACAGCGGAGGAAGAACGGGCGTCCTCGCTGCGCTCTTACTGGGCAGTTAACGTAGCCGAGAGCAAGAGCGAAGGGGCATGTAATTAAGCCGCGTAAGGCCCGAGGTGAACGGGAAAATCGTATCTCGAGTACCCCGCGCGATTTAACCGGACGTCCCGAGATATGCCACAGCGCTCGAAGGTAGAAAGGTCTTCCTTCCCGGGTCAGTGAATAGGAGAGATTTGTTCTGGTTGTCCTCGAGAGGCCCACGCACGGATCGCCGCATATAAAGCACTTTGAACATCTTAATATATACATATGTATAGCATCTAGATTTTTGCTAAAAGATATACTGTATATATGGAGGGACAAAAGCCATAGTGGTGTAAGTCAAATTTTTTGAAATATAATTGATTCGTGTGCATAGATGCAATCTGTAAAATATATAAATTGCATCTATGCACACGAGTCAATATTTTAAAAGCCACTATGGCTTTTACCTCTCCATATATAAAAAGTATTTTTTATAACTATTAAAAATGCTGCGTATTTTTTATAACTATTGAATATCTAGATGCTGCGAAGAATCGATGCTCAATCTGACGCAGCACTCGGCGCAAATTGCCTCGCGTTGCGAAATTATCTAACGGGGTGGGAAAGACTGGCGGCGGGGTGTCCAGCGTGTCGGGATGTTCCGTCACGAATTGAATCGCTCGATCGCGAAACGTTATTTGCATGTAACTCATTTGCCGAGCGCCACGCCGCGTTTTCGAGGGCATCTCTCTCTCTCTCTCTGTAATATATTTCGCGTAACGGGTCCAGCTTCTTCGCCGCACCTTCGGCCGCGGCATATCGCTGCCATCAGATCGAGCGAGTTCCTATTTCGCTTCACCTTCTAACGAGCCCGAGTCTTACACATTCGGTTTCTTACAGCTTCTCGCTCGATTACGTCTCGCAATAAATATTGCGCAACGTTAATTTATACCCGGTGATCTCCGGACACGCTGGACGCGTGAGGGGGAAGAGAAAAAATTTTTCCCGCCGATTGTCCAGTGCTCTCAATGAGGAAACTATCGGTACCTATCGAATGGTCCGTTATGGTGCGGTATTCATATTCGAAGGCAGATCCGTTACGCAAAGTCGACTCCTCTGCGCGCGACGTACCGACATACGAATACGCGTTATTCGCCACGATCTCGAAGATCTCGAGGGATTTCACTGCCTCGTAGGTGTATGTGCTCCGACGGTTTAGCGTTTTGCCTCGAGGGAGCGTAAAATTTACGAGGACGTATCCTATCATTATCATTATACTCTAAGATACTTACGCATAATGGCTAGCGCAGAGTTGCGTTACATGCATATACACACACGTGTTGCACAACGGTCGCGGAAAAGGAGGCACTATTCACGGTATTCCACATTCGCGACGAGCGTGACGTCTAATCTGCCCGTAATGTACGTGACGCAAATTACGTTACGTTTACATTACGCGCTACGACGCTTTATGGGAAGGAGTTGGGACACTCTCTGGGCCGGCGATATTTTTTTTTTTTTCTATATGGATTTTTTGTGTCGCGGGTATTTGTGCAACGGAACGCATAAAGGTTTACAATGCTACCGTTTAAGAGCGTCCTTTAATGATAAATTAGTTGCATTCGGTAAGGTTGTAACATTTTAAAACTCGGCGATAAAGAGGACGAGTTGATTTCATTATATATCTGTTTAACTTATTGTTAGTTTGTTAGTTTGTTTTATTAGTATCTTAGAATACACTGTTAAATTCGTAGTGTTAAATTATACTCAACTGTTGTGAGTCATTTTTAATCATTCTTATAAGTCGCCACTGCTCCTACTCAATATGATGCTATTTAACTAAAACAATGTTAATTTAATTGAACTAATGGGGTTAAAATAATACTGTTTTGTGTTAAAATAATAAATTCCGACATACATAATAGTTAAAAACAACAAAATGTCATTTAACTCAAGGTATTGGTTCAAATTTCACCCTTTAATATTTAACAGTTTACGTAACTGGAACGAGCGTCAGTTTCTAGTGTCAGCTTAAAAAATGTATCGTATGGCAACCAAATTCTATGAGCAATTTGCGTCGGTTCTTCTCTCCAAGGGGAATCGTGGTACACAGTAAGCTGTGTCGGCACGACTCTCTCTCGCGTGCTCGTGCTCGTCCTCGTCCTCAATGGCCGCCGCCGATCGGAGAATCCGGTGTGCGATCGATAACGATCTAGATCCCGTTGAATCCGCGCTCAGGCAGTGGAAAGGAGGAGAACGCGACAGAGGAAGGAAGATTCCCGCCGTCGCTTCCTTCGCCGGGAAAGTTTAATTCCTCCTCGACCGGGAAACGAAGAAGAAAACGAGAAGCTGATGCGTCTCCGTATGTATGCATATACGTCGAGTCGAATATTCGGGTCAAATGGATTTCGAGGTCCCTTTCTTTCTCTCTTTCTCTCTCTCTCTCTCTTTTTCCCTCTTCCTCCCGCGAGGAAGGCAAAAGCTTCCTTGCGGGCAACGAAGACTTTCAGTTTCGCAATGAAGGCCGACGATAATTTTTGCGACTTGTCACCGTGTGAGCTCTAACATTCCCCGAAATATTTATCTATCAAACGAAAGACACATTTGCTTTTACCGCGATCTATCATGTTGATTATATCGTAAGAAGGATTCTCCGAGAGAAATTCGTGTAGCGAGTGTGCCTTTTATGACCGAAATCTCTCCCGCTTGGTCATTATTTTAATTGACGTTTTTTTCTGCTTCTCTCTCTCTCTCTCTCTGTTTTTTAATTATATTATTTTATTACATAAGTATGCGAACTGTAGACAGAATTAATTTTAACGATTATTAATCGTGTTTACAAAAACAAGATAAAATCGTGGAATCCCACAACGCGTGCGACTAAACTTTCTCGAATTTTTATTCTATTTTCGTTTGACTTAAACAGTCGTTGAAATGAAGAGCCGAATGATACAGCGTTTACGTGTCGAGGCTGCCAGAAGAAGAGTAGGACCTGCGCGGAGGCCTGTGTCAGTTTCGTTATTATGTCATTCTTGAATCGTTCATCGAAACCGTAGCCTCTCTTCGTCTATATCTATGTTAACTGTGGAGGAGAAGGGGGGGCAGGAAAGATGGACCTCGAACGTGAGAGGATACCGTCACTTAGCAAGGCTGACTTTTCGTCGACCGATGGTCGTGCCGCGTCCGAATTGGAGAACTCGTTCCGCTCGTGATCTACTTTTCTTGTATCGCGGCAAGAGCATCGCGCATCATTGCAAAATTAAGTCGGCACGTGCTCGTAGGATCCTCTATGCTAATTTTCTCCGCATTAATAGCGACGATATATCGGTAAAAAAAAACGAGTTTCGGTTCACCGATCTTCTCACTCCCCCTTTCTTTCTCGGTCCTTCTGTTTTTCTCGTCGTTATGCGGTATGCATGAACGTAAGGCATTTCCGAGGAAGTTGCAATCGAAATTTTTTAAGTTATTTTCTCTTCCTGCCCGTTTCTCGGCGGATCGCGGAAGCAGCCAATTCCATTGTTTCAACCACCAGTGGCGGAAAGCATTCGGTTACCGCGAATTAAGTACTTAGTCAATCGTGAAACGTCCGCATCTCAGTTAGGAGAAAAAAAAACGAGATAAACGTTTATGCAGATTTCTACGTGTGACAGAAGCCTCGAAAATTGACGAAAATGAAATTGGATGGATTCTCGTCGCTTAATTGTTCGATCGAAATCGATCATAATAAATAAATAAATAAATAAAAACGAGGAAAATAAATTCAGGCTCATTATTTTAAATTCCAATTATAGATTTTTACGAGGAAAGATTGACTTCTTCATCGATAGCAACGTTTTTATAGGCTCTTACGAAACAGAGTTCGCATTAAGCCCGAAGATTTTCATATATATCGCAGCATTTATGAATTAGAGTATTGCATAAATATTTTTCAAGTAGCACATCTCAATATGACGTAATAGAGCAAAATTTGTTCAGTCGAGCGTCTCGTGGAGATGCCACAAGTGGCTGTCGGACGTTACCAGTTACGCTTTCTACAAAAGCGCGAAAATCACGCTTTTTAAACATGCGATACGCACGATAATGGGCCTACGCACCGGCGTAAAACTCAATTTCAATTTTTCCCACGGGTCTGAATAGGCCGGCGAGCATTATATCAGTTATCATCATCGCTCTACAAATCTACGTTTCGAGTCATACAAAACAGAGGTTCTCGCGATTCAGCCTGCCCTCGGCTCTCACTCACATTTTCCGAAACGCGTAGCTGCATTTAAGTGTAAGATTTAACTACCCTGCGCAAGATCCACGCTCGCATTATTCGCGTATTTCGTATTGTTGCGTGTCATTATACCGTACCCTCGTCATCTGCTTACCCGAACACGTGTACGTGCACGAGGTACGAAAAGAATCGCGGCAATAAAAATATCTGCACGGAGAGAATTTTTCGTCATATTTTACCGTTAAATTCACTACAAACTTGGGACAACTTGGCAACCGAGAAATTTGTGAAATATACAAAAGACATTTTACAAACAACTTAATAAAAATTACCAAGCAGATTGGTAATTTTTGAAAAATTATTGAAATTTTACTATATATATTTCAGTAAAATTAATCAAACATATTTTACATTTTATTGTAATAGATAGATATTAACATTTTTTTCTTATGGTAGATATATTAATCAAAATAGCTCGCATAAAATTCTTCGTATAATACATGTCGTCCCACACAAATACCATGATTTTCAGAATAAATTCTAAGAGAAAATTCTCTCTGTGTGGAGTTCCGTTCCAGTATTAGCGTTCCCGGCTTCAGCCCGACGACAATTAATCGACAATTTACCTGGCCGTGAAAAAAATTTGGTATTAAAGAAAGCGGCGTTTTCGTGGGCGGACATCGACTTATATAGGAAGTTGCAGGCGACTGCAGGAAATGGACTGAAACTTGTATGGCAAACCGCAGCATAATTTGCGGGTGGAATAATGCCTGCATTACAATCTTTCTTCAAGTACTCGCGACATTATTGTGTCTCTTCGTAAGAGCCTTGTAATAAGGAATGTAATGATTGCGCGATATCATTAAAAAGTTCGCCATTAACAACTTCATAAAATGTGACATTCGATGAGTCAATAAAAGTCAACGAAATTTATACACGAATTTTTTAATATTTTATCGCAGCATTTTATCGTTCTTTATTAGGAATAATGTAACGCAAAAAATACTTAATTTTTATCTAAATTTATGTACGAGAACATCACGCAGCCATCAAAATTAATAAGAACTGTCTGAGCTTGATTAGCAGTGATAAGATCATTTCGTTGAAAGACCGTTGTGTTAACAAAATAATCCTGTTATTACGGTATCGCGTATAAACGAACTAGATAAATTCTCGCGATATTCGTGATACAAGATGTCGTACGGTCCATTTCTCACGTTCATTCGTCATTGAATTAACACTACCTGACGCATGTATGTCACGGATGGACGCAACCGATTCTATCCGGATCGAATGGTTAATTTTTCAACCGAAAGTACAGAGAGACAAATTTGAGCAGTACGGGCTCTCTGTATCGCAAGAAGAGGTAAGAACCCCGAAAGAGAGAAAGAGAGAGAAAGAGGGAGAGAGATTTGCAATAGTGCTCCCGTCGCATCTCATAGGTGATGGGTCGAGGCATCGAGTGGGGCCCCCATGCCTGGCCCGTATAAAAGGGGGCTACAAGACATCCGCGAAGCATCAGTCCTCAAATCAAGGAACAGCAGCAACCATGAGGGCATTCGTGGTGAGTAGCCCGTCCACGACGATTTCTCATTTCCCCGATTTCTCGTCTCCTCCTCCTCCTCCCCTCCTCTCCTCTCCCTCTCGTTCCTTCTTCCTCTTCCTCCCGTCCTCGCTGTTTCTTTTCTTTTTTTTTTCATTCGGATCCTTCTCTCTGACTTTCTTCTCGCGCGTACGGGAGATTTCTCGGAGGATGATGATAAGTCCGTGAGAGAGAGACAAGGAGAGAATTCGTCGTTCGTTTACGACCGAGAACGAGGGGTTCCATCCGAGGGCGGGAGGCGCGGAGAACGCGGGAGAAAGTAAAAGAGAGGGGAAGGTGCACAGGGAGTATTGTGTGCGGTGTCAATGTACTCCGTGATAGTGACTAACCCGAGAACCGGTTCAGTGATTGTGCCACTTCTCTAGTTCCGTTCGCGCGATTTAAAAGAGAGAGAGAGAGAGAGAGAGAGAGAGAGAGAGAGAGAGAGAAAACAGGAAGAAAAGAACTTAAGTATCGGGATTCTCTCCCGGGTTTACGTAATACTAACAACACCGTGGAACGCTAAGCGCGAACCAGTGGCTGAAACAAAAGGATGAGTTCCACGTGCTCGTAAATCCACCGCCGTGCACTTCCGGAAACGTTTTACCGCTTATTCTCTAGATATACGTTTACTGCTTCGTTTGCCGAAGTTTAAGAACGAGCAGAAGAATACCGAGGATTATTTCACTTGAAAAATTTGAAAGCATTTACATTGTCTTCGAGAGAGATCTATATCTATTACATATTTATTAATTAAGAACGCGTGGGAACTGTTTATATTAATGTACACCAAGTAAATAATAATATATTTTCGCACGTGTATATCTCTTTTATGTGAGAAATATTGAGAGATTTTAACGAATTCATCTTGACTTATTCATGAGCTGTATTTAATTTAACAGTAGCATAATTTTTGCATAATATATATAATAAATTACAATAAGAATAGGAAGAGAAAGTGGAATAAGGGAACGAGGGATACATTGTATTAAAATTATAACCAAACATAAACATATTAAAATATCCTTAAAGAAAAACCACGAGACAATGCTCGAACATCAGGCGAAAATCTCTATTATCTATTTTGACATCTAAACATCGGGAAAGTAAAATTGAATCAATTTGCAATCATAGATTCTGGCGCTCGCCGCGACGGCGATGGCGCGGCCGGAAGCCGGATACTCCTACAGCCAGCCTAGCAGTAGCTACGGTGCTCCCGGCGGCGGCGGTGGATTCGGCGGAGGCGGCGGAGGAGGCGGCGGAGGGATATCCCTCGGAGGAGGCGGCGGAGGGGTCGGCGCTTTGTTTGCAGGTGGTGGCGGTGGCGGTGGATTCGGCGGTGGCGGTGCATTCGGCGGATTCGGCGGAGGAGGTGGCCTCGGCGGCGGGGTTGGCGGTGGTGGTATCCAAGTACAGTCACAGTTCGGCGCAGGTGGCGGAGGTGGATTCGGTGGTGGATTCGGCGGTGGCGCGCTCATTCAAAAACACATCTACGTTCACGTACCACCTCCGGAGGCTCCTGAAGAAAGAGTGATCAGGCCGATCGCGCCGCAGGGTCCGGCGCAGAAGCACTACAAGATCATCTTCATCAAGGCGCCCACTCCGCCGACCCCGACCGCTCCGGTGATCCCCGCGCTGCCGCAACAGGACGAGCAGAAAACGCTCATCTACGTGCTGGTCAAGAAACCCGAAGAGGCACCCGAGATCAGCCTGCCCACCATCACGCCCACTCAGCCCAGCAAACCGGAAGTCTACTTTATCAAATACAAGACGCAGGTAAGGGAAAGAAACTCGAGGCGTGACGTAAAAAAAAAGCGAAAATTCTAAACCAATCTTCCAATCATTTAATTTTTTTTTCTTCGCATCAACAGAAGGAAGTTACCGGTGGCGGCGGCGGCGACGGCGGCGGCGGTTACAGCGGTGGAATCGGCGGTGGTATCGGCGGCGGCGGAATCGGCGGTGGTATCGGCGGCGGCGGCATCGGCGGCGGTCACGGCGGCGGAATCGGCGGCGGAATCGGTGGCACCGGACCGAGCGGACCCAGCACGAGTTACGGGGCACCCAGTGGTGGATCCGGGCCATACTAGTCAATTCACCGCTACCCCCGTCGCGGCCCCTCCGTCCTACCCCCCCGTTCACCGACACACATCACGCACACACCGCTCACATACCTCTAACATGATCAGCGACGATGATACTTGCCGTATTGACGTATCGCTGTGTTGTATGCGCGATCGCCGAGAGAAGAAGACGACGACGATAACGAAGTTGAAGACGGCGATGATGATGACGATGTTGAATACGATGATGACGACGACGACGATGATGACGATGGCGATAATGAGGAGAATGATGATGATATCGATCACAACGACGACTACCATGATAATGATGACGACAATAACAATGATGATGATGATGACGATGATGATGATGATGTTTACGACGACTAGAGCGAAGGAGAGATGTTTTTTATACTTATTTTTTGCAAGAAAACGGTGGCGAAATAAAGCTTTTTTATGTATTTTTACATAAAAAAAAATATGTCTACGCCTCTCAACTTATTGTACACCTTTCCAACTCGAATCGATTCTAACATTCTAACCGATTCAGTGGAATTTTCTTCATTTCTGAATCTGCCAAGGTTGCTTTTTTCAAACGAAAAAGACAATAGGCAAATTCGTCAAAAATTTCGTCAATTTTACAAACGGGATTACGAAGTAAAATTCGGAAAAAATTACAAATTAGAAAAAACCCCAAACCGATCACGCGCGCGGCTCTTTTTCTCCCTCTAGAAATTCGCGACACCATTTTTATGGACAATTAATTTCACGCCAATTGGTGTGTGCCGACGAGGCGCTTTAATCCCGATTATACTCGGTGCGTGGCTTTATAATACACTCGCACGCACATAATCGTATTTTGTATGAGAGTATCACAACTGACATTTTAGGGAATACTCGGGGAGAGGAGGGAAAAGAGGAAGACACCGAAACTCCAGCTTGGTCCCGGTTTCATCGGACAGGTGGGCCACGGGGTTAATTCCCCGTGGCGACGATTTCCCTTCTCAGTGCGTTTCCGCATGAGAACGCCG
>NW_020222304.1:33595-37023 GCF_003070985.1 Temnothorax curvispinosus
GGGGGAGGGCGAGAAGACGGGAAGAAGCCGCGTTTTATCTCTTTCCAAAAAGGCAGCGCATCTCTCGCGAGCGGAGGAACTTTCACTGCTCCTCTAAACAACCGCTAATCAAGAGACGAGAACGACGCTCGTCGCCAGATTTCGTTCAAGCGTTTCCCTTACCTCTGTCTCTCTCTTTCTCTCTTTCCTTCTCCTTCTCCTTTTTTTTCTCTCGCTCTCGGAACGCTTCTCGAAGGATCCTCGCGAGCTATACTCGACACTCGACGATGAGATCCGATGGAATCCGTAAAGTAGCGCAGGAGGATTTCCCACGATGACTGGGCGAATAATGCTTGTGCGTTTCTTTAGGCGTCAATGCGCATGGGAAATGCATAGGACACGCGCGAAATTTGCACGCGTCTTCCTAAAAAGTGTTTACAGGACAGGATGCGAGGAGATAGCTGGGGATCTCAATTAATTAAGGCGACACAAATTCTCGTATCGCGAAATTAAGATCTGTTCGCAAACGAAAGTCTTGGACGAAAGAAACAGGAGAGAACAAATATACTCTATAGATATATACATCGTACGTAATATATTTCTGTTATTTTTCACGTAATGTAATAAAATTGGGAGTTACAGGCTGAATGTAACATACGAATTTAATGATCGACTTGCTCGTTACGTGTTTGTATTAATTTCTTATTTGCTTGAATTTTTCAAATTTAACAAAGCCTCCTAAGCCACGTTTGTTATAACACGTAATATTTGTTTTCTTTAGCGAAGAAAGAGTTTTGCACACATCGCTTTAATTTTATTTACAATTTAGTAGGTCTTTAAAAAAAAGAAGAAGTGTAAATTAAAGATAATTGAACGGAGGGAAGTGCCTGCATGTTTCTTAAGGAGATGATGATCGAAAGGAGAGAAAATGCGTCGTCTCGGCTATCGTTTACCGTGCGGCAAACACGCAGGGTGAAAAGCGTATATACGTCGCGTGCATCACAGCGACGAACAGCTGGTCGCTGCTCGAAATTGCCCGGAGGGGAAAGATGAGACGACGAGCGAAAGCGAGGCTGCTTTGCTCATTGACACGAGAGTTTAACGCGCAAGAGAAGACGAGAAAACGGATGAAAAGAAAGAAAGGGAAGCTCGCCGGCACGCTCGCGCGACAGTCTGTATATGTACGCGTGCTCTTTCTTTCTCTCTTTCGCGGGCTCTCACGTGCACGTGACGCGAGTAACGATGGGAACAGGACGACGATTCAAATCGCTTTGAATTCACGATGTGAATAAGTCAAGCGTCCTATGCGCGCGGTTCGTGAATTCTAGCCGCTTTGTGTCTTTCCGCGTTGCGCTGTGTGCGAATGAACCGGAGCAGAGAAATCTCCAAAGAAAAATTACGCTCCCAGTTGTCGCACAAAAAAGAATAATTTATAACTTATATTACCGCGGATTCGTTGTGCTGATGGTCTATCGATATAGAATATTCAAGTAACTTTTCCGGATTTGAGGAAACCTCGAACTTCGTTAAAAACGTAACAAAAAAAGTGTTAGCCATAATTTTGAAGAAAATTGGCGTCGGAGAGAAACTCTGTGCGCGAAATAGGCTATGGGATGGAAGACAGGGTAAGAGGTTGAGCGGAGCGAAGAGGTCGGGGGGTAAGTTAGGGGAGATCACCGGGGAGGGAGGCGGCGTGACGGCACTTCGTATATAGTAGCCAGGAGGCAACTTTCACGGGAACATCGCTTCTTTTTTTTCGAGCCTAACCGAGGAAGAGAGAAGGCCGGCTGGCACGCAGGGAGGCGGGAGGGAGGAGAAAAAACACTTTCGAAAGGTCGGACACCGGCCTCCTTCAAAAATCGGACGACTCCGATTCGAGGCCGTTATTCGGACATTGTCTCTCTCGCGATCGTGATCTCATCCCGGTCGCGGGACGCTTGGTCCGAGCGTGAAAGCGCGATCCTTTCCCCTCCCACTGGGTGGTATATGACAAATACATTTTCTAAACCGGCCGCACGATCCTTAGTGTCGAGCTTTTTCATCGTCCGCGCGTTAATGCACCTGTCGTGGAGAATTAGAGATTATAAGGTGCATCGATATAATTGGCTTTAAGAGTGGGGCTCGATGCCGAATGAATTCTTCGCCCGAGTCGCCACGGGGTCTCGTAGAAATGAATGGTACTTAATAGCTTCTAACAAGAGATCGATAATAACGCGCGGTGGAGCGTGAAATCACGGCAGGACGTTCACGCTAACGCGTTATGTTCGAGTAATGATGTGTTTAATATCATTACGCGGTTTACATTTAGGTATTTCGTAACTTCAATTAAAGACATTACAGCGCCAGCGATGCGTATTCGCGATCAATTATTCATCAAGAATGTTAAATCTCCCATGAGATAACGATCTCTCACCGATCACGATGTATTCCATCGAGTGTCGATCAAAGATAACATTCTGATGACTGACATAATAGTAAAAATTATCGTTAGTAACTAAATATTTTATTGACTTATTAATACGAAAACAGTTACACAGTTATCCAAATTGTTGCTACAAATTATCCTGTATGCTAATAAAAAATAAATATTGCCGTGATAAACATTTATTGTTAATAACCAGATACTTTTTTAGTTAATTAAAATATCTCACTTGAAAATTGTTGCATAGCATCGCCAAGTTTATTTTCTATTAAATTTTCTTTACTTCTTCTGTATTTCTTTAATGGATCTAGCAGATCGAAATGTGCTGCGCGAAAGAATTCAATTTTCATATCATTTATATTTAATATTTTAATCCCAACTAGTGCAATGTTTTATATCATTACTTTTATAGAAAAAAAAACAGGTTTAAATAATACTATAAGCAACGATAAAATTTATCTTTTTTTTATAATACATTATAATATATTGTAACATAATAAGGTTTAAACTTAAACAATATAATATGCGGAAGGAATTTTAACGCGAGAGATTTCTTCCCGCGGATCTTATCCCACGAGTTTGAGAATGAATGCCTGATCAGCACCATCCAACTAATTTATTAGAACATCGGAGGTACATTCGCCGGGGTCGAGGGATCACTTTCACTGTCTCAAGTTTCCCGATACTTCCACGCGATCGCGTAATTTCATCTTTGCGGAAACGTCCGCGATGAGTCGAGGATCTTCTCGAGATCCCTGACAAAGGTACACTGAGAAAAAAATACTGTTACTTCAATTAAATGTGGAATTCCGGAGTGCCAAAAAACATAAATAGTTGATTCAATTGTATAAATAGTTGATTCAATGTTTGAATTATTAAAACGACTACACTATAGTTGAATCAACTATTTATACAATTGAATCAATTATTTATGTTTTTGGTACCCCGGAATTCCACATTTAATTGAAGCAACAGTATTCTTTTCTCAGTGATACCACATTATCGCGCGAAATCAGCAGTCGGTACC
>NW_020222305.1:0-27472 GCF_003070985.1 Temnothorax curvispinosus
ATGGTGCGTGTCCACCTGCGAGTAAAACTCTCAAGAGTAGCTCTCGAGATTGATTCTAGCAAATGGACATACTCATGAGAGTACCTAACGGAGAATGAATCGCAACTCTCGGCGAGCGAACTTGTTAAGACCTACTCGCAAATCGACACAACGTTATTTTACTCTCGGAGATCAGCTCGCCAAACTCGAACGCTGTTCGTATTTTGAGAGCTACATGTTGAGAGTAAAAACCGAGATGGCAAAAGTTTGTTCCTTTGATGACACAAAGGAACTTATTGAATAATGCGGAAATCATGTACTATTGTAGAATACGATACTTTATAACTACTGTGACAGAAATAAAAAAATTTTTAAATTTTCATGTTCTGCGAATAAAATGCGAAAAAAATTCATAATTTAAAGAATTAGATAAGAATATTTTTAATACATTCTCTAATTACTTGGTCAATAATTAGTTACACTTTAATTTTACATAGTTTGCACGTTTTATAATAGTTACACTGTTAGTTTACAGTGCTAAAAGTAAATACATTTTTACATCGCGAATTAAGTACCTACATTTAAAAAAAAATAAATAAAATTATTAAATATTTACATATAAAAATCTAACATCAAGGTATTTCGCAAACTGAAAACTAAATAATAATATCGCACTATGTATTCCACTTCACAATTTGTAAGTCTGCAGAAACTTTTAATTGTTGAGAGTCTTCAATCTTAAGCTATCAATAATTAGAGCAGATCCGGCACCTGCGATCAATCCATTGCTTGACCTAGAAGGTCTTTTTGTTGTTATTTAACACCTTTTTTCTTTTTAAAATAATGCTAGCCACTATAGTAGCCGCAAGTTTTTTCGTTTACGAGACATTATGATGTCACCACTCTCAGAGATCGACTAAAAAAGTACGTAAGTGGACACGGTTTTGAGAGAACTCTCCGAAAGAATACTCTCTGGCTTTTCACGAGATGCTCGCGAGAGTACAATATCAGAAAAATTACTCTCAAATGGACAGTGTCAGAATCAATCTCGAGAGCTACTCTCGAGAGTTTTACTCGCAGGTGGACACGCACCTTAACATAAACAAAAGTTAAAGTAAAGCTTGGTAAACCTCGTAAACTTTGACATGCAAAATAATTAAATTTACTAAAATTAAATGTTTCTATTACACATAATTCAAGCTAAACTAATTAATATTATCTAAGGCGTAAGACGCTACGGCAATGCCTATGCAATACGTGTACTACCTGTTACTACGTTTACGCGAGCGCGTTAGTTCTGTAGTAACTTACGATAATTCACTCGTTTACGCGGAGTAAATTATTGTAAGTTACTACAAAATCCCGTTTACGCGAAGGAATTATCGTAAGTTTAGTATGGGCTGGCTCTAATACTTTTTCGCCGCGGTGTATAACATCTGTCGCTCGACGTTCGCCGCGCCGCGCCGCGCCCCGCTCGCCGCTCGTCTCTCGACCCCCACCGCTCGCCGCGCGCCGGGCACCGTGCCAGCCCAGCCAACCGCCGAGGCCCGCCTCTATCGCTCCTTGTGCGCTCATTCGCTCAGACGTTTTATTTAATAACTCGTTAACTATTGCGAATTTTGCAAAATGGTACGAGACTTTTCTTTTCAGTTTGACCCAATCTACCCCCCGTATTCGGGTGGTTACTTTTATATCGAACACCCTGTATATCATGTTTTGCCTTACAATTAAGGATTATCATAATTTTGCCGTATAAAGTACTTCAGAAATGTCAAAGAAATTATTGAACAATTTTATACTGGCTATGCTTTTGACGCTACATTTAACTTTTTAATATAGTATAATTTATTCTGCCAAGCAAATACGATTATTTTAGGTTAAGAATGACTTATTTCCGTTGTTAACTGTCAGTAAATATCATAAATATCTTTATATAAACAAATAAAAAAGTTACTCTGCAATCCAATTAAGCAAGAACACGACTTTTCTTTTTCTTATTTTAATTATTAAACGTCTGTGTCCTGGTCTAAATGATCTAAAACGCTTCTTCTTCTTAAGTTGGCTCTTATATACCTTTTGACACAGTGCAATACGGCACGTTTATCTAAAACGCAATACAACGCACTGACACGATCGAATATAATTTATTCTGCCAAGCAAATACGATTATTTTAGGTTAAGAATGATTTATTTCCGTTGTGTTAACTGTCAGTAAATATTATAAATTTTTTTATATAAACAAATAAAAAAGTTACTCACCTGCAATCCAATTAAAAGCAAGAGCACGACTCTTCTTTTTCTTATTTTAATTATTAAACGTCTGTGTCTTGGTCTAAATAATCTAAAACGCTTCTTCTTCTTAAGTTGGCTCTTATATATACTTCTTGACACAGTACAATACGGCACGTTTATCTAAAACGCAATACAACGCACTGACACGATCGAGCACGAGCACCAATAAAACATAAAACACGCGATCTTCGTTTCTTGACTGCGCGCCCGGCGCGCCCGCCCTGCGGTCCGCTCACAGCGCCGCTGTAAGCATATCACTCTGTCTTCGTTACACATCGATTATCAAACAATGATCCAATGTCGGCTAAATGTCGTTTAACAAACGGTTGCTATTGCGTTGTCAATCGATTAATAATATACACTAAAAATAGTTAAAAATACTGTAGGCTATTTCAAAACAGTTAAAATTTGTAAAAAAAACAATGCCTTTTAATTCGTAACAAATAAATAAAAAAAAGTCTGTCTAACGATTCATCGGATTGTAGCATTTTAACAATGTCGGTCCAACATTGTTTCCCCAACGTCGATGCTTCCGATTAAAAACCAACCGTTGGTCAACTAATATGTGCTGCACGGGATGTGACTAACAATTATACCAACAACAGATGCTAGAATAATGTTGCTCTTTTTTCCTCAGTTTACCGTAATTTTTAATGATTTAAATATTGTTAAAAAAATTTGGAAATTTTTGCGGTCGGCGTAAGTTTCAAATCTCATTATACATGATGTATGCTTTCCGTTGGTCTTTGGGTTAAATTTTTAAGACGGGTAGTATTCGAGATATAGGGCGTCGAAAGTGGCCGCAACCTGTTTCATATGCGAGCACACAGTGCAAGTAAGGGATGCATATTTATTGTTGATATACTTGTTGATGTACACAGTTTTTTATGTTTTTATTGGTTTAATTATATTATTAGTATATCAACAATTATAAATATGCATCCCTTACTTGCACTGTGTGCTCGCCTCTGCATATAAAACAGGTTGCGGCCACCTTCGACGCCCTATATCTCGAATACTACCCGTCTTAAAAATTTAACCCAAAGACCAACGGGAAGCTTACATCATGTATAATGAGATTTGAAACTTACGCCGACCGCAAAAATTTCCAAATAAATTTTTTCAACAATATTTAAATCATTAAAAATTACGGTAAACTGAGGAAAAAAGAGCAACATTATTCTAGCATCTGTTGTTGGTATAATTGTTGGTCACATATTAATGCCGAATATACTGTTTTTCAAGAATAAGCTTTAAATTTAATCTGAAGCATTTTGTACGTATCTTTCATAGAAACTGAGAAAATTACAAAAAAGTGTGGCAAACCCCATTTTTTTACAAAAACTCTTAAGAAAGGCATAATTGAAATGACAATTTTTTAAAAACTTTCATTTCAAAACCGGTTCCACTAAAGAATCACATACATATGCATATAAACTTTTGAAAAAATGTCGATATTATTTTTTTTAAAGTAATTTTATGTCATGTTTTGTAAAAAAAACTATAAATTATTAAGAAATTTTTAACATAAACAAATATTTAAAAGGCTATATTTCTGGAAGTATTCATCACAGAAGGTCAAATAAAAATCATTTTAAAGATAATTTAATAAACTTCAAAAAACATGTATATTAAAAAAAAAAAAAATAACTCGGAAGTCCGCCATTTTGAGAAGTGTACCTAAAAATTTTTTTTTTTTACGGATATCAAAAATACTATTAGTCGTATGCAAATCGGTCAAAAACCAAAATAATAAAAATTTAATAACCTTTCTATTTGATTTTAACAATTTTTTACGTAGGACTACCCATTTTCGACTTATATTGCGAGGAAATATTTATTCTTATAATTTTCGAAAGTCAAAATTTTATTTAAACCGTAATATTTCCAGAAGTATTAGTCGCGCGGTATTACATAAATAATGCATTTTGTAGGTAATTTAATTCTCTTTCACTTTCATCGTATACATTTTTTACTTTTGGACAGCCAGAACTGAGATATTTTGAAAAAACGCTCAAAGAAACAGCTCTTTCCTCATTTGCCCAATGCTTCAAAAAAATTTATCTCGGGAACTAATGGTCGTACAAAGTTCTACAAAAAACCAAATTGCGAGGAATTTTATCAGCTAATTTTCGCTCTGAATGTTCTTTCCCGTGAAACTAATAATTTCCGAGTTATTCGCAAAAAAACCCATTTTTGTACTCTTTTTTTCAAGATGGCGCAGCCGGCTCACGCTCTATGTATGGGGACTTTTAGTATGTTTAAAAGAACACTAAAATGAACTTGTATACCAATTTCCAGCTTGCAGGCAATTTTGTCATTCAAACGCCCAAAAATAATCTAATTTGACTGGGCTAGAACACTGATGGTGTGAATTATTACGTTCCGATTGGAAACGAGTCGTGCAAGAAACAGCATAATGAGTAAGTACCGTTAATTTTTGTATATAATTGTACATAAACTGTTTACATACCTTTGCTTATTTATTTGTATTTTTTCAGTTTTGATAAACCCCGTTTTACGCCACGTATCTTGCAAAGAAGATTTGCCTTGACATCTACAGCTTAAAAATATTTGGATGTGGGAATCAACGTTGGACCAATGTTGAATTAATTCTTGGCGATAATCGAGGAAATCAGATAGTGTTACCCCATGCGACGTGGACGGCGCTCATCGAAAGACGTATGGATATTGAACAACTTTTGGAGTCAACTATCGGTTCATCGCTATCAATTCAGGATGCAGTTATAGAACTCGTAAAAATGCGCGATGAGAGTGTTGTAAAATTGACATCATGCAATGCTTGTCTGTACATGAAACCGTCAACTATGCTTTTCATATTCAAGCTCGAACAATGTGTCAGACATAAATATTTCAAGCTGTATCAAAATACGCATGAAGTAAATATAAAATTTAATCAATTTGTAACTATTTTACGGCGGAAATGTATCATCGATAAATGTAATGCGACAAATATCTTGCGTGAAGTTTATGATGAAAATTTGATTATTGATTGCGAATTATTAACCTACGGTTTAGACACTATTGTATATAATGCGCTACATGACAAATAAACGCATACAATATGGTAAAAAATTTAAATTATTTTTCCTTTTTATTTACCGTTCCTCCTATTCCATGTCATTAGAATTAGGCTGTGATATTGTCCTCAGGTTTATTTAAATAAATTAATGAGAACTATTCAAGAAATAAGATACTGTTCAGAGAGGACATGAATACGAGCTATGAAGACGAATGACCGCGAGCGAGAGACAGAGAATACGCGAATAGATAGGCGAATGATGGAGATGACAAGGGAGAGAGGATGCAAACGTGAGGATATGTAAGAAGAGGTAAATGGAGAGTGAGATAGATGATGCGGGCGGGAGAGAGAACGCGAACGAGAAGACGTGCGCGAACGGGGGAGAAATAACGGGTGACGGGAGCGAGAGGGACCGCGCGAACGGGGGAGAGAGAACGCGAACAAGAAGATGCACGCGAACGGGGGAGAGGCGGGAGATAACGCGAGCGGAAGCGCGCCGTGTGACGTCACGCGGACCGACGCGGCCGTTGTACGCCGACCCCTCCCCCGCGGCGCGGCCGAAAACGCGAACGCGGTTCCCCTCACCTCGCGATGCCCGAAAACGCGAACGCGGTTCCCCTTTTCTCCTCGCAGCGCCCGAAAACGCGTTTTCCCTCACCCAGCGGCGCCCGAAAACGCGGTACCCTTCTACCCGCGGCGCCCAAAAACGCGAACGCAGTTCCCTCCCTTCCCGCGGTACCCCCCCTCACCCCCTCTCAGAGCTCCCTGGTTAGAATCCTCATATTTACCTTACTTTTGCTGTAAAGAAAATGTACCTGCAAATACTACCGCCTATTGTCTCATCTTGCATGATCGCGTAATCAAATACTACCCGTTGTCTAATATAGTGCGCAAACTCATGTAAATCGCAATGTCGGCAAATATTCCGACGATATAAGAGACAGATGTACCGCGATAAGGTAAGATCGTTACTTCGTTGCATCATGATCGTGTCAACGTTTGTCGATCTGTAAGGATTCATCGTCGGAATGAAATTTGTCGTAAAAGAGGTAGCGGTGCTGAGAAACCGTTCTGGCGCATTACATTTTTACATGTCCCATGCCGTGAAATCTTCTGACAAAATCCAACAAGTGATGTGCTTCCTGGCTGATTGCAAATCACCATGGATTACTATGGGATGACAGAAACGTGCCGTACAGCATGGTAAAACGTCTAATTACGTCAGCCGTGCTTGGTACAGAAGAGGATGAAGAGACGCCGACTCTCGTGTACGTCAAAGGATACCAGATACAAAAATGGTTGGTGGATCGGCTTGAGAATTATGCGAGAGATCATCGAAACTTTGGATGCGGATTACGAAGATATCAAATCCTTAAATAATATAGATGTTACTAACACTATGTGATGCGGAAATAGTTACGATCTCGTCGGAAGAGCTATAAGCGGGGCATATGTACGTGTGGGGAAAGTCATACCATCGCGACCCGCAGAGAGTCGCATGGTATAATTGTTGGGGGACTCATATTATGTTCCACACATGCAATCGTACATACTTACAGGGAGCACAGATAAATTGTTCCAATGTTGGTTGAAATCGTTATGGTGATCCACCAAATTGATTTCTTTCAAGTGTTGATTAGAAAAAAATGATTTGAACAAATTGATGCCATCGTTCCTTGGTGGCGGCGGCGGCTGCGGCCTCGCAACGGTCCCCCGAATATGGCCCCACGTAGGGCGCGATAGGAGGGGTAGAAGGGGGACGGACTCCGACGACTGTGCGGACTCTACCAAATTTCTTTCTTTCATGTGTTGATTAGAAAAAAATGATTTGAACAAATTGATGCCATCGTTCTTTGGTGGCGGCGGCGGCTGCGGCCTCGCAACGGTCCCCCGAATATGGCCCCACGTAGGGCGCGATAGGAGCGGTAGAATCCCGTCATCCCATCGGGAGTATTAACGGCGATCGGCCGCGAGGCCTCACGCCACTCTGACACGCTTGGCTCTAGAACACCGTGACCGCCGGGGCACGAAGCCCTCGGGGCACGCGCTCCGCCTAACCGAGTAAGTAAGAAAACGATGAAAGTAGTGGTATTTCACCGGCGATGTTGCCATCTCCCACTTATGCTACACCTCTCATGTCTCCTTACAGTGCCAGACTAGAGTCAAGCTCAACAGGGTCTTCTTTCCCCGCTAATTTTTCCAAGCCCGTTCCCTTGGCAGTGGTTTCGCTAGATAGTAGATAGGGACAGTGGGAATCTCGTTAATCCATTCATGCGCATCACTAATTAGATGACGAGGCATTTGGCTATTTGCATCACGTCCTTTTGGCGCGTCTTACCGCTTCGGGGCAGTGCGGTTCCTGATAACAACGAGTCCCGGCTCGGCGACCCTGCAGGTTGACTATTGGATCGCTCATCTGCGCAACGGGTTACCCAATAACAAGGATACGAGATCTAGCATAACTTTCGTTCTTTATTATCACCTATCTTATAGTAACTGGCCTATCTAGCACTCTTGGCAAGTCTTCCCGCAGGAGGGAAACTCATCTGACTGATCTGCCGCGGGATTCCTGCGTACGGGCTGGAAAAATTATTTAAGCAGAGTCCCCTACTTGGGAAAACGGAACTTGGCCGGCTTAGTGTGTTGCCGCTACCGCGGGGAGCCACGTGGAGGCGTCCGCCCGTGTGCCGGAGCGGTTCGGTCACACGGCTCTGCCGCCGCTCAGTGCCCATCCGAGCGACTCGCATCACTGATGTCCACGGCAAAAGTGCCGGCATAGATTAAAATCGGGAGTGTAGAATGCTCCCGAATAAATAAATAAATAAGTAAAATATTGGGTGGATCAGGTCCCAGACCGTCGTTTATGTATAAAATTACATCAGTGAGCTAGTGCCAAGAGTTTTTTTTATTCTGCAGCATTGCTGCTGTTGAAGCGCAAAGGCGCGTTATAATCCATAAACATATGGAAGAGTTCCACTGAGCTCCTGAGTGCTTGGAGTGTTAGCGTTCTCAGCGAGCCTCTGTCTTTAATTCCCAATTTACGAAGACAGGTAACAGTGTCTTTGGGCATTGCTCCTCTTGTCCCGATAACTATCGGGAGGATCATACAGTCTTTCGCCCCTAATTGGGCTTTAAGCGGGCCTATGAGGGACGCATATTTGGCGAGCTTGTCCCTCTTGCCTCTCTCTAAGAGATCGCATCTTTATGGCAGATTGTTACATCAGCCACAAAGACCCTTTCCCGATACTGTATGATCAGGTCTGGTTGGAGATTCCTCAGATGAGGGTCCTGTAGTCGAGCTTCTTTCGTTATCGTCATTCCACGTTGCCCCAAAACGTGGCGCTCTATGAAGTCTCGAATATCATTGTGGCGTTTAATACGACCAGACTTAGTGTACACGCATTGCCCCAGTATATGACCCAGTGTCTCGGGTTGAGCCTTGCACTTACGGCACATGACGCCGCTGTTCTTAGTGGCTCTGTTCAGTGACACCTTGTTTGCCGCGACATTGACTCTTAACTTAAGAGCCGTAATATACCTGGAAGGTTTCAACAGGTTAGGCCGGTATAACCATTCATTACCCACCTTATCGTCTTTATAGGCTGGCACACCCTTGCCTTGGGACGGTAACTCCGCCCATTTGTGCCATTCATTTGCTTTGGCCTTATTTTTATAGCCGTCGATCTGTTTGATCGACTCTAAGGGCCAGCCCAGTTTGGCCACGTGCGCCAAGCGCTTTAATTTGTTCTCTAACCCCGACGCCACTATTAAGGCTTGGATCGCCGGATCGCTGTTATTCAGAAAGCGAAAACCAGCTTTTAACATTGCGGACGTTACAACAATACCAAGCTTGGAAAAACCCATGCCGCCATCGCGCTTAGACGCGTATAGCAGACCATCTGCTGTAGACATTGGAAGGTGCAGATAGTCTTTCACCGCCGTCCTTAGTGTTTGGTCCAGTTTACTTAATTCTGTGGCACTTACTGTACCCGCGGTGAAGGCATACAAGAAGTGCGGCAAAACATACCGCGCCAAAAGTTCAACTTTCTGATGTGGCTTCAAGGGTAGCCTTTTAATTCTTGGGAGCGTGTCCCTTAGCCGCGCAATTGCGTGCTTGGTAACTACTCCTTCCCACGGAGTAACCTGAATGCCTAGGTATTGCATTGACTGAGCAGAGCCGCAATAGGCGATCGTCTCGCCGTTGCTGTGTATTTCTGGATCCACCATATACCAATTAGTTTTGGTGGTAACAATACCAAAAGCGACGCACTTCCCAATTGATAGTGCCATTCCCCATCGTGAAAGGAAGCCGACGAGCTCATCCATAAGCCGACTCGCCGCTTCTCTAGTGTTTGCAATGAGTATTATATCGTCGGCAAAGGCCAGGCATGGCATACTCAGGCCGTCCTTGATTTGGAAGCCTTCCATTCTTTCAAGTCTGTCTATAATCAAATCCATGCAGACGTTGAAAATAAGCGGAGACAGAGGGTCTCCTTGCTTGACTCCTCTTCTCAATTCAATGTCGAACGTTTTGTCACGACATTTCATGGTGGTTTTGGCTCCTTTATACGAATCCATTATTAATGCCACCATCTCCTCCGGCAGCCCTTTTCCGAGTAAGGCGTACCTGATAACAGGGTGCGGAAGGCTATCAAACGCCTTGGCTATGTCCACCTGAGTGGCTACAATTCCTTTATCTTTCTTTGCTAGTGCGAGAACTTCGTTCAGCAGGTTGATGTTATTATAACATCCCATCTCCGGCACAAAACCTTTTTGCCGTGCATTCAGGAGAACCACTTTCCTTAGACGCTGATCCATGATACCCCAATATGATCTGCTTAATATTGAGGAGATAGTAATCGGCCTGTAATTGGCCGCTACTGAGGGGTCCTTCCCCTCTTTAAGCAATAGCGTTGTTTTATTGCAGCGCCACGCGCTCGGTTGTTTTAATGCCAGCATGATTACATTAAAAATTGCGTGGAGGATATAGCCTCCCTCATTTCTCATCAGATCTCCCTTGCGGAGTCCGTCAGGCCCGGCTGCCACCCTCAGCCGTGTAGCCTTGAAACGCTTCAAAATCTCCTCCTTGGAGATAGGATGCAGAATCTCTGCTGGATTATACGGCACCGTGGCCTCTCGCTCTTCCCGGCCAATATCACATTGACCCGGGCTTCCCCATAGCTCTTCGTAGAGTTTCTTGACGCTCTCCACTGTTGGACTCACTGAAACGCCTGTATCCAGCGTCTGGACATCCATACCCTCTCTTACCATCTTAGCGAGGATAGCGGGATTGTTCCTATACAACTCTTGTGTACGAGCATAAGCTCAGGCTTTGCATTCACTTCTTCCCGAAAGTCCTTTCCTCCGACTCCGGTGTCTTTGGGAATTACCGCCTGTTTTCCCCGACTCCGGAGCACGGAACAAACTGATCGCCAGCTCATAGGCTGCGTCTACCTCTTCTTGCGTTATTGCCTGACCTTCACTTTTTGCCGTCAGGAGCTGGATAATGTGTTGTTGTAATTCCAGCGATTCCTTGGGCTCACTACTCTTGAGCTCCTTAAGCACCGCTTCAATACAGGCTTGCCTCCAGTGTGCAGTTGACGTTGATTCGTCAAAGCTATATATATCGCACGGTATCTCCTCCGCATCTAAGAAGACATCCTCGGTCTGCTCCGGATCTACAAAGACATCATCGACCTCTGGCGGTGCACCATCCGCTTGTCGGTCCTCCTCGCTGAGAGGTTTTTGACTCTCGAGGCGCTGCTTTTTCCACCTTTTATAGCACGCCTCACTCCTCTTGTCTTTTATTTGTTTCAGGGTTTTCTCCGGCATAAGCAGGGCCATAGCCTTTGCTATATTTGTCTCATCCTTGAGCTCTACCTCGAGCTCGAGCATTCTACTCACATCTTCGGCAGAGAAAACTCTACCTCTCCTCGGCTCCATCACCTTTGGAGCAGCTTGCTCCGATCTCACTCGGTTTCTTGCCACTGGGTATACCAGCCTCTGATGCTGTGACAGGCCTCGTTGTGTGGTGAAGTTCCTGTCACAGTCAGGGCAGACAAACCGGCCCTGCTCTACGGTTTGCTGCCTATCATCTGCCCTGGCTGCTGGGAATTTTGGAAGGTGGCATGCGGCCGCCCGATACGACGCGTATGACTTGCCACATCGTTCGCATTTGTACCTGATGCTCAGGTGAGGGTGCACTTCCTCTATATGCCGGGCCTCATCTTTGACAGTGCGAGCCATATACTCGCCCGCTCCAGTTGCGGCGCAATTTTCGCATCCCCTTCGACTGAAGGGGAGCGATAGTTCACAGACCTGTATTTCTTGCCTTGGTTGTCTTCGAATAGCCCCCTGGCCGTGCTCCAGGGGAATGGGGCCATGTTCCCCGTCGTCCGAGGCTTCGTCTTGATTTTTGCCAGCGTTTACCAGTAAGCCGACAGAGGTTGCTAGCCCACAGCCAGCTGTGTTGCCCTGACGGGAATGAAACCCGTTGGCACCGGTATCCCGGCCGAGAGCCCAGGGTATGCTCCCGTTATTACCCTGACGGGAATGAAACCCGCTGGCACCAGTCGAGACTGGCCGAGAGCCCAGGGCATGCTCCCGCTGTTGCCCTGACGGGAATGAACCCGCTGGCGCCGGTCGAGACCGGCCGAGAGCCCAGGGCATGCTCCCGAGTCGCCTGAACCCCGTTAGCTCCCCGGCAAGCCGGGTACCCAGCGGACACCATCGTGGAGGTGGGGCAGACTTGGGGCGCAGACAACAGGCTGCGCCCCCTTGTGAACGAGCAACCATGACTCTCACCTACAAAACGCTCAAAACGAAAAGCCCCCGGGACGGCCCAGTGTCCACGGGGGCGGCGTATTGCTTTGTCCTTAAAACAAAAAGCCCCCGGGACCTATGGTCACTAGGGGCTCAAACCTCTCCAAAATCTCAAAATCTGTTTAAAACAAAAAGCCCCCGGAATCGGCCATTAGGACCGATCAACCAGGGGCCAATGCATACCATGCACCACGGATCTTATATCTCCCAAAAGCTCTTAAAGCTGCTCAAACCTCTCCAAAATCTCAAAATCTGTTTAAAGCAAAAAGCCCCCGGGATCGGCCACTAGGGTCGATCAACCAGGGGCCAATGCCAGTACCATGCACCACATAGCTCCAAGAGCCAACAAAAAAGAGAGCAAGGAAAAAGAAGAAGAGGAGGAAAACGCCTTAAGAGAGTCATAGTTACTCCCGCCTCCCGAATTTCTTCACGTTGACATTCAGAGCACTGGGCAGAAATCACATTGCGTCAACACCCGCGAGGGCCATCGCAATGCTTTGTTTTAATTAGACAATCGGATTCCCCTAGTCCGTGCCAGTTCTGAGCTGAGCGTTGAATGGCGGCCGAAGAGGACGACCACGACGGCTCGCGCCGCCACGGAAGCCTCGCAGCAAGGAAGATCCGCGGGAGGCCAAGGCACGGGACCGAGCTCGGATCCCCGGGACCGGCGCGAGAACGCCGATCGGTTCACCTCGCCCAGGCCCGGCACGTCAGCCAAACCCGCTTCCCGACCAAGCCCGACACGCCCCGCTCCTCAGAGCCAATCCTTATTCCGAAGTTACGGATCCAATTTGCCGACTTCCCTTACCTACATTAGTCTATCGACTAGAGGCTCTTTACCTTGGAGACCTGCTGCGGATATGGGTACGAACCGGCGCGACACCTCCATGTGGCCCTCTCCTGGATTTTCAAGGTCCGAGGGGAAGATCCGGACACCGCCGCAACTGCGGTGCTCTTCGCGTTCCAAACTCTATCTCCCTGCTAGAGGTTTCCAGGGAACTCGAACGCTTATACACCCTATTTTATATTACAAAGTGCGTGGAAAGTGGCCTATTGCGCGCGCGTCATCTGTGCGACGGATAGTCGATTCCGCACGCGCGAGATTTCTCACGCAGTGCGGGAATATCTCATTCCTGCACGGCCTCGAGTGAGGAATTTCTCGTGATAAATTGGCTATTTGTCGCACAGATGGCGCGCGCGGAATGGCCCACTTTCCACGCACGTGTGATATAAACATATTAAGAATTGCGCATTACGAAATGTATTAAAATTATTTAACTGGTGGTCACGACGCCAGAAAAAATTGCGATCTTTTTAAAAAATAAATTATATATCATTTTTATAATGTTTATTTTCTTTTCCTCTTTCCCATTAGTTGTTAGTGGTTGATACATGTTCGAAAGATGTTAGCGTTTTTTTTAACGTTGCCCTAGTGCCTCCTTCCCTCTCCTAATTTTCCCCACCACATCATAATTTTGAAGGTAGGGTGCTGTCGCTTATACTCGGTTAATTTTCCACTTCTTACAATTAGTCATTTGTACATTGAGAAACCCATTTAGTTGAATGAATTATGGTTGAATCAACTAAATCTCTTGTTTGTATATAGTCAAATAAGAATTGTGGTTAATGCAACACAAAAATTTAGTTGAAAAATTTAGTAATACTAATACACAAATATAGTTCACTGAACAAAAACATGGTTTGTATGAAACGAAATTTGTGATTGACTTATTACTCAAATTTTGTCCTCTAAACCAAAAGTATGTGTTAATATTACTAAAATTTTCAACCAAATTTTTATGTTGCGTCAATCGATTATTTTTGCACAAAAAAGAACAATTTTGCTGAAGTATTTAAAAATTTAGCTAGATACAGATATGAAAATAATATTGTTGCCCTAGGGAGGAAAGTGACCACTTTCGTCCCTGTTTAGCGGGCGGAAAGTAAAGTAACGGGCAAATCTTAAAACATATATAGGAAGTTTTCCTGCAAGGACAAGTCGACACAAGTGTCGTTTTGTCTTTGTTACTCATTGCCAAAAAAGAAAGATAAAACGACGTTTGTGTCGACTTGTGTCGCTTCTGGCTGTATCATGACTGAAGATACATCAGAATCAACATCTAAAATACAAAATAGAGGAAATAATCCAATCTTTCCATTCCAAAATTGTAGTGTAAATATTAAATTCACTAATTAATGCTTATTCTTTGTAAAAATTATATTCTTTAATTATATTTTAAAATTAATAGACGGCGATACGAGTCAAGCGCGGTACGTGGTGCGCAAATAGAGAATTAATAGTTACAAAAATTGTAACGGCCTGACTTTATCGAACGCGGACTGGTTTACAGGATCGGGAGTTCAATGACAGGCCCAGAGACAGTAATCAATTTGCCATGTAACAGTAACATACGCTTTATTCAAAAACTATAATAAACTATAATATACAATACTCGGGATTCGGTATTACATGCAACGCGACGCGGTATACGAAATATCGGGACTCGAGTCTTCGCCTTGAGATGCGGTACGCAGAGGCGGGAATAACGCAGCGCGGTATTTGACAGAACGGAGTCCGTCGCGGTATAAAGGTATAAGACGATACGGAACGCGATATATTACATACAGAATGCGGCTACAGATAGACGATAACGGAACGCGGTATATTACATGCGGAACGCGGCTACAGATTAATACATACAGTAAGATATAAGATGATAACGAAACGCGGTAGCTTACATACGGAACGCGGGTTACTACGTACGGAGCGCGGTATATGACATACGGAACGCGGCTACAGCTATCAGAACGCTGTATATGATGCACGGGTAAGATAGCGCGGTATATTGCATCGGAGGATGGCGGAATCCCGGGATCACGGTTGTGAGAACTCTCGCGGCGAGGCCGAGCACGCTCGACCCCACGGTACCGTGGTCGTCGGGGCAAGTATCAGGGAGTTCGGGAACACTCTGAGAACCCTCAGTCGAGAACCAGAACTCTGGACCTCGTTGTGCGTGTTGCCCTAAGATTCGGAAGGTATCTTCGTCAGGAATGGCGAAAAGCCGTGGTAAAGACGAAGTGCCTCTTCGTCGAGTGCGCCGGCTTTTTATACCGCTCGGCGCGGTGAGCTTGGCAGGAGGGAGGCCGATCGTCAGGCGACGGTGCGGTGGTGGGAGCGGCGCGATCCCGCGTGCTCGCTTCGGCGGGGATCGGCTCGCTTCGGCGCTCGTCGGCGTCGTGCGGGAAGGCACCGGTGCGGCGGATTGCCCGCGCACACGGTGCGTTTTGAGCGTTTAAAAAATGTGGGCGCACCGCGCCCTGTCTTCGCCCGACGGAGAATCGGTCGGGCGGCTCCCAGCGGGTGGTAGCCGGGGACGATGCCTTGTTGTAAGGGGCGCATTGTTACAAAATAACGAATTAAAATGTATATACTGTGACGTTGCGGCCCGCCGCTTCGTGGCAGCGTCCCGCCGTCGTCACAAGGCGCGGAAATTCGCGCCCAGGGACGAGCCAGAGAGGCGACGACGAGATCTCCAGAGGCCAAAAATTTATATCATTTCCGCGTTTTGATTATTTGTTTTATTTTTATGCAATTGTAATACACGCGGCGCGTCACCCCACCACGACAAATCTTCGAGGAATTACACGTAGCGGAAGGGTCCGGAAGGACCAAGGACCGAGGAGGGGTGGCGAGGGCGAAAGCGAAAACCACTGGGATCCCGGGCGGCGAGAGCAACGCGGCAGGCGTGCGGCGCGTGAGGCAGCGATGGACAAGGCCGCCGATAGCGGGGCCCCAGGCGCCTGGGGAAAACCCGGCCTCAGCAATCTGCCTCCACGAAATACCGGCCCGCGGGGTGGCTGGCCACCGCCCCGAGGTCAAACCGGAGGCACACCGGCCAGAACGAAGTCCAGTCCGCTGCCCAGGGACAAATTAAAGGAGTCGCTACGCCGCCGAGGAACCGTTGCGCGCCCCCGAAGGATCCACCTTATGACGATCTTGCGTTAAAATATCGCGCGAGCTTGCAAGCTCGCTCTCGATTGGTCGGCGCGCCCCTACGGAAAGGGGCGCCACATCGATTCCGCAATTGAGCGGATTTAGCGAGACGCTCTTTGGTCGTCCGTCGGCGAGTCCGAACGTTGTACGTTGAGCTCCGCTATAGCCCCCCGAATCGGGAGTTAGTTTTCCGAATACGACGATTTGGTACGAGGTGACGGCGAGGAGCCCTACGAGGAGGCATCGCATCGGTGAGGTTGCCCGCAAGTACTTAATACCGACATGTAACGCCACGACGCCGCCCTCCGGTGCGCGCTCTCGTCCGGGATTACGTTTGTAAATTCGCGACACGTACGGTTCCTTGAGACCAAGTATCGAATGGCGATCGACAGCGAGAGCGAAGAGCCTCGGGATGGTATCGTGGCCGCGGAATCGCGATAACGACGTGATAACAAGCCTCTGGAGATCGCGATAGATTTATTGGCGAAATCCGGTAATGCGAGTCCGTTTTCGCGTAACGTCCGCGCTCGCGGTTGCGTCTCGCGCACACGGTGTTCACGGCGTATCAAATTACCAAATATGCGTAGGTCGGCATGTCGTCCGCGTCGGCACATCAATCGCGTCAACGTGCCGTTTAGGTGGACTAATTGCCTTAGAAAGTTATGCGTGTCAGGATAGTTATGTTTGGATGCGTGTTTCGGTAATTGCGTGTAAGAAGTAGTCGTGCGGGCGAGAGAACGTTATTCGCGTGATTTACTCTATTCTCGCGATCGGCTCAGTGCCGTCGTGATTGCGTATTATTATTGCTCGCGGCAATTCCGCATATTTTTCCTCGCGTTCGTTCCAGTATTTTGCGCTATGCCGAGTACCTCGGCGTATCATTCTTCGCGTTCGAAAGTTACGGGAGACCATGGGCCGAATTTGATCAGAATGATTTGCGTTGGCTTTAGTTATTACGTTCGTTAGATTAAATGCGTATTTTCGCGTTAGTTATAAGATTTCGCGTCTCCTGGCGATCGCGCCGGAATATTTTTCGCGTTATTGCGTTGCGTACGGTCCTCATTACGTTGAGCCGCGGCTTACACCACGATTCCACTGGTGTTAGGTTTAGGATAATTGGCGACAGAATTCTCGTGCGACTCTATACGTGGCGTTCACGCGCTCCTCTTGCAATTTTTCCTGCGAGACTATATTTTCTATTTCCGTGATTGTTCCGCGTTTACTGTCAATGTTCCATATTAATTGTAAGTTTCATCCTACTGTATTTCTCTGATCTAATCGCAGCGCATTCTACGCGTTTACTATACGATAACGTGATACTCCGTTCATTTCTGGCGTCTGCGCTATCATTATTCTTGTTGTTTCATTTCTGACGCTCGCGTGATTAATTAGTTGATTTGTTCGATTGACTGAAGCCGAATTGGCATGTATTATTTCACCCGCGAAAGAATAAATGTTACTTTTGATTTATTAATTGCTCGAGTTCGTGGCCTTAATTACTGTGTGTGTCACCCCGCCGGATATCGCGCCGCCCTTCATTACCCCTGCCCCAGCCCTTAGGTCGAGCTAGCCGATTCCTCGCACATCCGCACGTTTCGTCTCGCGTCTCGTCTCGGTGTTCTTTCGCGATTTCGCGGACGCGAATTCACGCGTCTGGCGCCCAACAGCAAAATCGTTTCGCGAAGTTTCGGAGGTGCGAGGAAATCGTTGGAGAGGCCTGTCACCTTTCTCTCCGTTTTCCCTTTTGATCCGGCACACGTCCCGGCGCGGTCCGGGAGTGCAAAAAGCCGTGACAATACGTATATACATATATTTCAACTTAACCCTGCGCGCCGATTATTTGTCGGACTTGAAACACAGCTATCGTTGGAACATTAATATTTTTCGCAATAATTTCTTTAGTTTTTTAGATAATTAAATCGTGTAGATTTAATTCCGGGGAGGGAAGGGTATTAATGTTCCAACGATAGCTGTGTTTCAAGTCCGACAAATAATCGGCGCGCAGTTTATTAAGTTGGAATATATGTATATACGTATATACATTTTAATTCGTTACTTTTGTAACTATTAATTCTCTATTTGCGCACCACGTACTGCGCTTGACTCGTATCGCCGTTTATTAATTTATTGACATTTTCACGAGTCTAATGATATATTTATATTCTAAAAATTATATTTTTTACATTTTTTGGAAATTCTATTGTCATTTTAAAATTAAAATTATTTATATCTTTTTTTAAATTTTATTTAAATTTTATTTTTTTTATGTGGGGGGCTTCGCCCCTTACACCCCCCAGGGGCTTCGCCCCTGGACCCCACCAAGGGCTTTGCCCCTGACCCCACCAAGGGCTTTACTCCTGGCCCCACCAGGGCTTCGTCTTCGGACCTCACATCACTCTTTTTCTCTTTCTATTTAACTACATGCGCGTATAAACTGTATGAATGGAACATCAAACGCATACACTCTATAGGCATTCAAAAGTCAAACATTTCCGTAAAGAGGTGTTGTGAAAAATATCGTGTGTACCTCGGGTCGAAAGCTTTTTCAGACTCGTGCGATTTGCCGCCCGAGCCGAAGGCTCGGGCGACAAACTTCACACTCGTCTGAAAAACGCTACTTTTGCCCCTTGGTGCACAATATACTATTATTCCATTAATTTATATCCATAAATAATGTGTAGGATCAGCAGTTCCGTCAAAATGTGGACCAAAAGTAATTTTGTCAGATAAGCCTCTTTTACTAAAAAATCTTTCGCATAACTGCAACTGATTCTTTTTTGCTAAAGTTAATGTAATGTTTACGCGAGAATTTACTACAGTTGCATTTTTCTTATAGTCTCGATGTTTGGCCTCGAATCGCATTGATGAAATATTAATTAAAAGACCCACTGTAGTCATAATCTCAGGATAATGCGTTATTATGTGATGTTTCGGCTTTAAAGTTACATTCTTAAATACTTCTAAGTAGAAACTATGATGTTCTTCAATTAATGATTTTAAAAGCTTGGGTGTAGACTCGTGAATTGTTCGAGATGTTACAATTGATATAATCTGTTTGAGGATTAAAAATACTTTCCAAGCACAATTATTTTGAGGAATTTTATCGCCAATTATATTAATCCTAAATAACGAACTAAGCATGCCATTTCTGCAGCACTAATTATAATGTGACATTTTTTTATATGTTCTGTTTTTATTAGAGGTACTCTATTTCTTTCATACTGTTTAAAATATAATGAGAGAAGCAAGAGATTGTGTATTGATCGACATCAGTGGTCGTGGTTGACATATTAGTGGTGGTACGGTGGAGCTGCCAAGATGGCGGCGGCTGTACCGTTGCTGGCGTAATATGCTATGTTTTGTGTTTTTGCGCGCTCTGAGCCGACCGCGTTGCGCCCCGGAGACGGATTGCGCCGCGGCGGAGTGATACTGCGCATGCTTGAGCGTGCCGGTACGTGCGTGCAGCTCGCCGAGCGGGCATTCGTTGTTCGTCCGTCGTCTCGGATAGTCGTGTTTGATTACTTCTTGAGTTCTTTCAAGAAGATTCGTTTAACTGAGTTGAGCGTTGATACGCTATTGTACTTATTGCGATATTCGAATCATTACACACAACCCAGAGTTGTTAAGAAGTATTGTCGAGCGAGGATGTTGCGGTACAGCAAAGAGGAAAGAGGCCAAGATATATAACGATCCTCGAAACAATCAGAAAGAAGGAAGGACGACCGTCGCCATTGCGACGTAATCTCTCTAACGAAGGACGAGTCAGCCATTATGGAAGCATCGAGGAAGCCTCCCCGGGCTTGGTCAAAGCGACCGACTTTTAGTGGATTATAGATAATAAAAGGAAAGCCCCGCTTTAAGGTAACAACTCTCGATTTCTGGTAAATCACGAATAGCGTCAATCACGAGTAGCGGTTAGATCACCGTCTAACTTCCAAACGAGCAGCGGTTAGATCACCGTACAACTTCATAAAAAGACTCCCCGGTCTAAAATTAGTGCGATCTTTTGATTACTAAAATCAGAAAACAAAGACGTTAGGAATATATCCTCTTCCGAGGACATGCGAATTGTAAAGATACTCCCGGTATTATTTGATAACCTGAGCTCAGTATAATTACTTCCCGTTAATTTCTTGTGATTGTAATCCGTGTGTAGAATCATCTATTCTTGTTGTAATATAACTTAAGCTTCTATCATCGAGATACATTATCGAAAGAGAATCGTGATTCGGATATTCATGTTAACATTGCGTTACACGTGCGTCGAACGTGAATTATTCTCGTTGCTGTGAAAATAACTTGCGTTATTACGATAAACGTATATTGTGGTTCAATCCCGTTGATATTGAACAGTACTTTCCTTTTACGATAAAGCGTATTATCTGCGTATGATTAATTATTACTTGATTGAATGCTCGATTCATTCTTTACTGAGTTGGTTATAATTCATTACTTTACTTATTCGATAACTTGTCTTATTGCAGAAGTTATTGTGTCAATTAATATTGAAAGTGCGTTACATTCGAATTATAGAAACACGCACAACAGATTATATTAACTTAATTCTCTATTTTCTTTAAAAGATAAATATCATTCTTGCGTTTATCTATATATATAAAGGAAGATGTCCTGACTGACTCACTGACTCATCAACGTCCAGCCCAAACCCCTGAACCTAATTTTTACCAAAAGTATATGAAATAGGGGTAGAATTTTCCGGGGAGTGCCACTATGTGTATAGTTTTTTGTTACTGATTTTCTGGAAACCGGTTTTTCTAATTCTTCTAATTTTTCGGGAAATAATTGACCAAATCTCAAAGAATTATAGATCAAACAGGGGTAGAATTTTCCGGGGAGTGCTATAAAGTGTATAATTTTTCGTTACCGATCTTTTTGGAAACCGGTTCCGAATGGCCAGAGAGAGAGACAGAGACAGAGAAAGATTGATTGATTAATATATTTATATGCCCAAGCATCGCTAAAGGGCAAAAGGTATTAGAGCAGTTACAATATTATAACAATAACAAAGAGTAGATGCTCTCAAACATAGCAAAAAGCTAATAAACTACATACAATAATAACAGGAGATATACTACAGTATAGCAAATTAAACAATGACTAATTCCTAAGATTAATAAATCCTAATACTAAGCTTAAGAACTAAAAACAATAATAAGATCAATAAATCTTAATACTAAGCTTAAGAACTAAAGACAATAATAACATGAGGTATACTATATTACAATAAACTTAGACTATGCTTAAGTTAACTGAATATGCATGAAGGCAGCTGCGCTAGTCAGATTCGGATGCAATCAGATACGAGCGGAGAAGATTTTTAAAACCAGCTAGTGAAGACGCCGATGTAATGCCATCAGGAAGAGAGTGCCAAAAATAAATTGACGATAGTCGGAAGGAGTTACGGTAGGTAGTAGTTCTATAGAGAGGAATGTGAAAGGTGTGTGATGATGTGGCTAATCGGTCTGATCTCCTCAAAACTGGATCAAGAGGAATGAAGAGTTCCTTCAGGCAAGAAGGCGAATGCATATGCAGAATGCGATATAAGTCTGACAGCCAAAAAAATAAAGCCTTCTATTCTCGACCGAAAGCCATCCCAAACGACGCCTAAACGGAGTAACATGCTCATCTCGCCTTAGATTAAAAATGAATCTAATACAACAATTAACGAGTCTCTGTAATTTAGTGTTCAATTCGTTGCTCAAGTGTGGTAAACAAGACAACAGTAATCAATTGTAGTAAGATTAAAGTGTTAACAAGCTTGATTCTAAGCGCAGTGGAGAGAGAGTTCTTGTTAAACTTAAGTTTATACAGAGCATGATAAACACTTTGCGAGACATGCAAGACATGCTTTCTCCAAGAAAGGTTGGACATTAGAATAACACCCAAATTTCTCACGTCACTCACAAATGGTAGAGGTGTTCGGTCGACAATGATCGGTGGTAGAAGGGTAATATCTATATTATTAACATGAGCTTGATTAGCAAATATAATCACCTTGGACTTGGTGAGATTAAGTTTAAGACCATTAACATTAGCATATTCAAAGATGGCTTGCGCGTCCCTAGAAATCAACCCGAGTCCATGAAGAAGATCAGCCGATGGACAAAAGAAATATATTTGTATGTCATCGGCAAAAAGCATATAATTAGAGTAGGATAAAACTTTACTAATATTATTAATGAAAAGAGAAAATAACAGTGGGCCAAGTACAGAACCCTGAGGTACACCCAGGGATGTCGACAGCCAGTCGGAAAAATTCCCCGCATCGTCGACCACAGCCTGGGAACGACCAGTTAAGCACCAAAAAATCCACGTAATCACGGCATCAGAGAAACCAATTTCTTTCAACTTAATAAGTAATCGAAGATGCGGAACAATGTCAAATGCCTTACTAAAGTCAAATAAAATCATGATCATAATATGTCCAATTTCAATTGCTTCTTTGATATCGTCACAAACGCGCAAAAGAGCAGACTGAGTATTATGACCGGATCGATATGCAGACTGTCTAGAATCCAGGAGGTTATGCTCATTTAAATAATCGGTTATCTGTTTAGCAACAATCCTCTCAAAAATTTTAGACAATTCTGACAGGTTTGCAATCGGTCGCGTGTCAGACGGAGACAAAGGAGTACGAATCTTCGAGAGTGGGCGAATCAAAGCACGCTTCCATTGGGATGGAAACGAAAAATCTCCAATGAGCGGTTAAATAAAGCCGTAAGACATGATGAAATCGTAGGCCATGCAATGCGCAAAATGTAAAGAGGTATGCTATCAGACCCCGACGCGTAAGAATGAAGAGGTCTAGTAGAAATGAGTTTAAAGACCATGTCTGGTGTAATAGCAGAGAAAACAAACTCAGGACGATGCGATGGACGAGCCACCTGATCGATGGCAGAAATAAAGTCAACATATAAGCAAGGCAACTGAGCATTAGAGACTGAAACATAAAATGAATTTAATTGATTAGGTGTAAAAAAATGTAGAGGAGATACAAGAGTTGACTTAACAAGACCAAGACAAGCTAGTTCACGCCAAAGTTTAGCTGGATCAGTGATGTTTTTAAGAGAGTTTAAATGAAACTCACTTTTAGCTAGTTTGATATCTGTATTAAGCTGGTTACGAAAAGATCTGTAAGTGGCATAGCCCAGTAAACTGTTAGATCGTTTTGCCTGCCTATATAATTGATTGCAAGTACGAATCCTGGTCTTAATTTCATTAGTAAGCCACCGCGCAGGAGGCCTCTTAATCACCAAAACATGAGTAGGAGCAAATATGTCAAGTGCCCTCAACAGTCTGCCGGACAACACATCACAGAATTCGTCAACATCGGCTTCATTAAATACCCCTTCAATCTTAGTTTGCACCACATCAGCAATAGATCCAAGATATTCGGAGAACTCAGAACAGTCAATACCTCTGTAATTGCGACGAGTGATCGAACGCTCAGAAATCGGGTTAGCATTAAGTGACATAGATAACTCTATGAGATCATGACCAGCAATAAAAGGACTCGGAGATTTAATGAATGATAAAACCTTATCAACGTCATCCACAACTAAAACATCAAGCCATGAGTCCGATGTCGCAGTATGATAAGTAGGTTTAGAGTTGACAATGTGTAAGGACAAGCTAGACATAAGTTCACGCAAATAATTCGATTCGTAATTGGCGGATGACAGATTGCAGTTTAAATCACCACCAATGATTATATTTTTATAAAGATGTGAGACACTAATTAGTGACTCAACAAAATCATGCAAGAGGAGACCTTTAGGTCTTCTATAAATGGACGCAAATAGTACCGATACACCATCAGGCATACGAACATCTATGAGAAGATATTCCGGTGTATTATTGCAGAGATTATTAGAGGAAGCTATAATTTTTACTTTTAGCGATTTATGTACATAGCAAGCTACCCCTCCGCCCATCAGTCCCACTCTGTCATGACGAATCAAAAAATAATCGTCCAATGCTACGAGATCGTCTGATATATTAGCATTGAGCCACGTTTCGGAAATAGAAATAATGTGATAGAAATTAGTACTGAAATGAAGTTTAATAAACTCTATATGTCCCCGCAAGGAATTCGCATTGAACTGTGCCGCGCGAAAATGAGACGAGACACGGGTTAATTCACCACGAGCCACAGAAGCCGTTACATTACCAGTGCAATCCAGTCAAACCAATTTAGTTAAGTCATTTATAGAGTCAATGTGGATAATAGGGGTGCCAGAGGATCTGACACAAATTCGACTCTGCTTTATCCAAACATATTTGCAGGATTTCTCCTTGGCGACGCGTATCACATGCTGCAGCAAGTCGTACGTGGCCCTGGGTAGCATCTCATTGACGTATAGGTTCCGATCCGAATCATTTGCACACACTTCCCGCTGCTTTAATACTCGTCTCGCACGCTTCTTCGCAATAATAGCATCACGGACAGCACCAGAGGACAGAGTGACCACAAGCGATGATAGATCTCCAGCATTCGAGAAACGGCCCGGAGTTACATTATGCGGTGCTTTACGTGTCATGGATCTCACATCAAGAACATGACCGGAGAGACCTCGACTGTCAAGGACACCAAGTACATTATTGACAAGTTCTGTGGGAGAAATTGACAACGCCGGAGGTAGTCCGGAAATAATGAGCTTGTTCTCATCTACAGCACGCGCAATGGGCTGAGCAGATTTTAACGCCTGAATATCAACGCGCCTGAGCGAAACTTTCTTGCTCAAGCTTGGTGATACGCTGAGTATTATGAGCTACCGTTTCCGCAATAAGGTTTAGCTTGCCCAGTTTATCATTAATTTCCTTATTTAAATTACGCTGATCTTCCATAAACGCAGCCAGTTTTTTATCAGATTCTTCCATCCTTGACAGGATCAATCTTAACAGCACATCAGTAGACTAAAGTTGTGTGCCAGAAGGAGAAGCCATATCCACTAAATTAAAGGATGGTACACACTTGTCAATCTACGGTGTAAGCGGTAAGTCTTGTGACGCTGCCAAAGCCTTACAGCAGTGATCGGCGTATCTGGTCAAGCAATACGACTTGATACAACCGGGGTGAAACACTTTGTTGCACTCACATGCAACTGAAACAGTCGCAATTGGCTTTTTACATTTGAAGCACTGCATAAGTAAAACGTTGAGCAAGTCGAGGAGCAGAACCAGAGAAATGCAGCACGGGAATCCAGTAAGGAACAGATGATAATACGTCCAAAAGCCACAGATGGTAAACAGGCAGCAGCACGTAAGCCCACAGATGGTAAACAGGCAGCAGCACGTAAGCCCACAGATGGTAACTTATGCGTAAAATAGGTGTGAAAAATAGAACAGCGCAGCGATGAGAAAAGCAGGAACATGCGCCGCGAGAGTCCACGTCAATCCAAAACGATGAGGCAAAAGTGAGGTTAGAATAAGAGAAGATATTATACCTCAGGATATCCGGGACAGCAGTTGCAAGGAAAGAAAGATGCAATATCAATCTTAACAGGCAACGAAAGACCTGCTCGATTCTGCAACAAGAATTGCCCGAAGGCAGCTAGCGGCAGAGATGTGCCAGTTCAAAGCAGGAACGACAAAGCGGACGTGCACGCTGTACTCACCAGAGAGAGAGGGAGAGGGAGAGGGAGAGGGAGAGGGAGAGGGAGAGAAAGAGGGAGAGGGAGAGGGAGAGGAAGAGGGAGAAGGAGAAGGAGAGGGAGAGGGAGAAGGAGAGGGAGAGGGAAAGGGAAAAGGAGAGGGGAGGGAGAGGGAGAGAGAGAGGGGGAGAGAGAGGGGGAGAGAGAGAGAGAAAGAGACTATTTGCGTGTCTTAATACATATGTCCTTTGGGGCGAAGCCCGGGTAACCAGCTAGTGTACAATATTCTTAATTCTTTTATTTTGAAATATTATCTCCTGATTATCAGATAATTGATACATTCCTTCATTTATTATTAACATTGTATATTATTCATATTTATATGTATTTTGAGTTATGTAAAATGTGTTTAACATGTATGATCCTTTCTCAGAAATAGTTTAACTTTGAATTGCATTTGACTGCTACAACATTTAGAGACACAAGCGTAATTGATATCTGCTTGCTTTGGATACGTACTATCATTCAATAAGGAATTACAGTATTGCAGTCTCAACACGAAAGGATTATTTATTACAAATCAACCATTTTTTCTTCTTTGTATTTTATACAGCTGACTCTTTTGTACAAAATCTTATTATACCACGTATATAGCTATTGTTAGACAATTCTAGTTTGGAATAATATTTACTGTAAAAATACACAATCTCTTGACCTTAAACCACGTGAGTAAAAATGTGTCGTCTCCTATACAGTTTCTAGAGCCTAGGCTCCTGCGCGAGTCTGTACTAAACACACAAAATTAAAATATTTTATTCTTTCGTTTAAAAATTGAAGACTGAATAGTCTTTCATCAATCAAGTACTTTAAAACAGTGCCTACTTCATATCGGCAAATGCCTTCATAAACATCGTAGATAACATCGCATGCTATATTTTTTGTAACATTAAAATATTTTAAATTATTCCAAATATATGGTTCTTTTACACCTGCAGATGTTCCAGATAATTTTTTAATATATTGATCATAATTACTTTTGGTCCTTCTTAACGAGGGCTCTGATGTACATAATATTTGACATTGTTCTTTGGTAGCTCGACAAAATCGGCAAAAAAATGACTCGAGAAACTTTCTGAAAATCCTAAAATACCATTAACACTTAAATTATTACCTAAAATTAGAGCTAATGTAAAATATATTTTGTATTTTTTATTATTGGATACTATTTTAATACCGTTTGTTTCCAAAAATTTTAGTTCTTTAATTAAAATGTTAGATGTAACACGATTCCCATGAATCATTCTATCAGACACATGACACAAAAGAGCTAAAAATATATTATCTAATGTAGAATGATACTTTATCGGTGTACCAGCCAGTAATATATAAACAGCATCTAATTTATGAATACCGGCATGAGATCCTAATAGATTTATTGATTTCGCAATCGTCATAGAAAAGAAAAATGGGTATCACAATGCTGTTGCCATAATTTTTCGAAATATCACGCCATAAGAGTGATCCAAGAAAATCAAAATAATTTTTGAACAACATTATATCGGTAATAATTTCGTCCGCCAGTGAATAAAATCAGCAATTCAATTTATTTTTCGATTAACTGGCGCAATATGTACAAAAATGCACGACGTTTTGGCTCAAGATTCGAGCCCTTTTCAAGTGCGAACTGAAACAGGAACAGCGAGAAAAAAACAAACAATATAAATGAAT
>NW_020222306.1:0-3836 GCF_003070985.1 Temnothorax curvispinosus
ATTAAATAATTAAATTTTTCTAGTTCAGAGAAAATTTTTGTCGACGTCTCTCTTTGAGTTATTCAATGTTATAAGATGAATAATAAAGAGTTGCAAGCGTATCGTGCGTATCAGCGTTACCTTCGGACACTGCTCACTATGTGTGGCTGTTGGTACATGCCCACAAAATCCGGCAAATGCATGCATTTCTGGATAGTTGGAGTGCTCTTGGTGATAATCTGTTACGCAATTGTGAACTTGCATATGTGCTATATCCACAGACATAATTTGGTAATTATGATGAAATGTGTTGGCATAGCAATAACTTCATTTAGCGCCATTCTCAAGGTACGAACCAGTAGGATCTAGCCTTTTATTAAGTAGAAGAGCAAGATCAGAATAATATTTTATACGTCTTACAAGTTGTGGTATCGAACGTGCCACGTCAGTCTCTGTGCAACTTCTGCGCGTGGTAAAAAAATATGTTTCTGGTATTCTTTAAGATTGGGACTTTCCTACACAATCAAGAGTCTCTGATAAATTATCACTGGACGCTGAATGATCTTTTCGAGAAGGAACTTCTACGGGATGAGAAAATCCGGACGATAATGTTTTCATCCCTGCCCACAATATACACCCTAACATACACATATTCTGCCATTATGTTAACAATGATTTTGGCGTTTTTTACACCTGCTTATTTATCCATAATCCACGGTCTCTATCGTTTCCATTCAAATACAAATTACAGCCTACCAATCACTAAAGGATACGGATACTTCTGGACCGTTCCGCACAACTATTTGTATCATTTTCATCTGCTCTTCGAGACGGGCGGAGCATCGTTCAGTGCCATCACGGCATGCTGCATGGACAGCGCTTTTGGCTTCTATGTCTACCAGTTCGCTTCAATAATGCACGCCATGACCTTTAAGCTCACGAATCCTTTGCCCACCGAAAGCTTCTCAGACGTCCTAAAGTCGTGCGTGGCAAAGCATCAGAAACTACTGCCATGCCGCCATACGTTGGAGCACATCTATGGACCCATTGTCTTTTGGCACATTGTCACCAACGCCGTGCTTCTTTGCGCATTGATATACGAGGGGATGTCAGTAAGTGGATACATTCATTACGCGTGTAATATTTTTTATACCTGTCCAATATTATTGCACTGCGCAAATGTTTCATAATATAATACTAATAGTTAAACATTTGCAACAGTTTTCGGACTTTAATATTTTCAACATAGGCGTAACTGTGACTTGGGCTACAATAAAATTGCTCCAAACGTTTACGTATGCATGGTATGGCACACTCCTCACAAATGCGGTGAGTTTTAATGATTTGCTTAAACAACTATAACAACTCAAAACTCAACTAATCACGTACAATATATGTAGTTATGTACGAAGGTGGTTTGATAAGTTTGGTAAATTTGCATGAGATAGCATTACAATCCATGTATTGACGTGATGGTTGGAAAGTTTCACTCTTCAAATCCCTCCAGGCCAAATTTCAGTCAGAAGTAACAGAAATGAAAAAAATCGATTTTTCCATTTTTGTACTACTAAATCGTTCGCTTCAAACGACTACCGAACGTGAACATTGCGTTACTTCTGGCTCAAATTTGGTCTGGAGGGGTTTGAAAAGTAGAAATTTCCAGGCATCACGTGACCAAATGGATTGTAAAGTCATCTTATACAAATTTACCGAACTTATCAAACCTCCCTCGTATATGTGCACTATATATGTTTAGAGCGAGGACTTTCGTAAAGGAATATATTTTGGCAAATGGCCTAATTCTAATCTGGATCATCATGTGAGAACGAACGTCATTATAATGATGATGCAAAAACCAATGACGATAAACGCAGTTTTCTCTCTCGTTGACATGAACATGTTCACCAATGTAAGTATTGAAATTTTAATCGATTGAGTAAATCTTTGTAGAACCTTATGATGTCGACGGAATTATTTCGACCTTTATATAGCGCTATCGCTTTAAAATTATATTTATATTTCACTTTTACGAAAATTGAAGATTCAAAATTTGAGAGACTGAAAACGCACAAAATGTGATGACACTCTTCAGCAAATAAATTAAAATATTTTGCATTGATTTTATTTTTTTAACTACTTTAAATTAAATTTATATTGTAGAATTTATACAGAACATATAAAGATATAAAATATAAACAATTAAGAGAGATTTTAATTACTGTTCCGAATATGTCAATTAAAAACTTCTTTTTATCATTGAAGTTGATTTCTTTGAATTACTTTCGACTTCATTTTTTACACAGTTTGGAAAAGTCTCTACATCAATTAATAACATTTACAATTATGTACTTTTCGCATATTAACCTAATTTTAATTTTGTTTTGCTTTTATTTGTAGTTCGTTAATACTACAGGGTCCTATTTCTTCCTGTTGCAATCTATCAGTAATAAAGGCGAATAATGATGGACGCTACGTACGTTTTGCATAGCAAACTTGTAAAATTATTACGCTGTTAACAAATTATCATAATTAAGAAAGTGCAATCAATTTATTGCTATCAGTTTTAACAGCTTTTATTATTCCACTATTAACGCTCAATTTATATTAAAACAATAACATATTATAACTTCACCCAGTTGTTGTATTTCACCTTTTATTTATCTCAAATGATAATCCCTTTGCGAAATAGTAGTCAGCGAAAGTTTAGCAGGTAAACTTTTAGAAATGTATGTCGAGCGATCCGAATTCTTCATGTACGCGTGTGTTTAATACGATCCTCAAGTCGCACACTGACCTACTAAAGACGTAAAAGGAAATATGTCAATATATCGTAGACATGAAAGCGAGAAAAGTATCGAGCGTAGGTGACTGAACGGGACTTCGGCGTTTGCTTTGATAGCCTGAGGGGTATAAGCAGACTGGAGCGTTTGCTTACACCCCTCAAATTTATAATTCTCTTTACTTGTGACACGAAGAACTGTCTGTTTTGTCCGTCGAAACATTGGTGTATTGATAGCTATAAGCACTTCAGCGCTCCAGACGTCTGCTTATACCTCTCAGGCTATCAAAGCTCCAAGTACAAACACCGCTAAAGTGCTACAGCTATCAATGTTTCGACAGACAAAACAGACAACTCTTTGTGTCACAAGTAAAGAGAATCATAAATTTGCCTGCCTCAATTAAGTGAAAAAAATATATCGCTAATCTAGATGCTACATCAAATGTGACTCGCTACTTATAATTCCCCGAAAAGTTTTACCGTTCTCTTTGAAATGCAATTTTTCTTATGTCTCTAATTTACCTACAAGCACAAAAAACTTGTATTACAGCCCATTTCGACCAAGCTATTAAATGACATTTTAAATTATCTATTAACTTTCCAAAGCCTCGATAGACGACACGTATCATGCAAATAGCCACAATAGAAGATACTTCAAAGCAACGCCAATACAGATTGCTATCTTTTAATATCAATTCCAATTTTTAAGGTAGAAGGTAAAATCGCTGTCTCTGCCTCTGCAGTTGAATGTAAATCCGTCGCAGCGAACACATCGGAAACGTTGATAGGTTTTCAGAGTGCAAAGTCTTCTAACAAAAATATTTTTCTCTTTTTAATAGTCACCTTAATAAAAGTGATGAGGGGTCCACAATGGGAGTCGCAAAGTCGTGAGTCGTAAGAATTTACCAATCACAGTCGATTATTCTCTTCAAATTCGATTGTGATTGGTCAATTCTTGCGACTCACGACTTCGCGACTCGCATTGTAAACCCCGCATTAAGATTTTGGATAGAACTCGTAAAAGTGGTAGAAGTAATTATCGGTATAAAATATTTATTTTCTCACAACAGTGGAGTAT
>NW_020222307.1:0-1385 GCF_003070985.1 Temnothorax curvispinosus
CAGAAAAGAATTCCTGTATGCAGTAGTTCTATGAGCCGGAATAAGGAAACTTTGAGTGGCCAATGAAGCCAGACGGTTAGATCTCCTCAGTGACGGATCAGGAGCAGTGAATAGCTCCTGCAGATACATAGGCAAACTCATATAAAGAATACGATAAATCTGACATCCAAGAAAGTAGAGCCGCCTATTCTCAACAGTGAGCTACCCAATTCGACGCCTATACGGAGTAATATGTTCATCATATTTTAGATTGAATATAAAGCGAATGCAGCTATTGACAAGACGTTGCAACTTGGTATTCAACTTACTACTCAGACCATGATACACTAGACAGCAGTAGTCAATGTGAGGCATGATGAGAGTGACCACTAGTTTTATTCTAAGACTGGTGGAAAGAGAATTTTTATTGAACTTTAAATTGTGCAACGCAAAGTTAACCCTTTGCGAGACAAGCGAGATATGTCTAGTCCAAGAAAGATTGGACGTAAACATCACACCTAAGTTTCTCACCTCACTCACAAATGGAAGAGAAGTGCCATTCACGATAATAGGAGATAAACAGCCATAATCAATAGCATGGACATAAGCTTGGCTGCCAAAAATGATGACCTTGGACTTAGCTGGGTTGAGCATAAGTCCGTTCCTGTTAGCATAATCAAAAATAATATTGGCAACTCTCGACATTAACTCCAACGCCAGGGGGAGATCAGCAGGTGAGCACTGACGATAAATTTGAATATCATCAGCAAAAACCATATGGAACACATAAGAGAGTCGATTACATGTATTGTTAATACTATCTGCGGCAACCAATGGGCCAAGCACAGAGCCCTGAGGAACGCCAGAAGAAGTGAAGATCCAATCTGAAAGATTGCCTGTATCATCAATAACAGATTGAGAACGCCCGGTTAGATAGGAGAAGATCCAATTAAGAACCGAATCAGAGAAGCCAATCTCCTTAAGTTTAATAAGCAGTAGCAAATGAGGGACCGTGTCAAACGCCTTACTGAAGTCAAACAATATCATTATAGTCAAGAGTCCAACGTCAATTCCCTGCCTAATGTCATTGCAAACGCGCAGGAGTGCAGACTGCGTGCTGTAACCCACACGATATGCAGATTGCCTAGGATTTAAGATATTATATCGATTCAAGTACTCAACAATCTGCGAAGCCACTACTCTCTCAAGTAGTTTAGATAGCTCAGGTAGGTTCGCAATTGGTCTGGTGTCAGATGGAGACAAAGGTGTGCGGATCTTGGAGAGAGGGCGAATATATGCTTTCTTCCACTTGGATGGAAACAAAGCAGAGCCCAGTGAGCGGTTAAACAAGGATGTGATACAGGATGAAATAACCGGCCATGAAATACGGAGAGCATAAAGAGGAA
>NW_020222307.1:1485-1744 GCF_003070985.1 Temnothorax curvispinosus
CTTTATTAGCCTTCTCGGCTATTTTTTACATAAAATATCCTTAAATTAATTCCTCTACATGAGGTACAATATATTCTCTTAACCTACGTTTAAATGGTACAATTCTTTCGCATTGCTTAATTTCTATCGGTAGGGCGTTGTACATATTCAAACCTTCATAAAATAAATTTTTCTGTGCGCTCTTCGTCCTGCGATATTGAATTCTAATATTCTCAGCCTGTCTCGTTCGTCGTCCACTCACATCTCCTACTATTTCTAT
>NW_020222308.1:0-1468 GCF_003070985.1 Temnothorax curvispinosus
ACGTCTCGTCAAAATCACGAAGCTAGAAAGGATTTCCTACTTACGAAAATAAGTCAAGCAAAGAAGGTAACTTCAGCTATGGATAACAAATCGAAAATCATAGAGACAGCAAGACAAAAACACAAATGTATGATAGAAGACGATGTAAGTATTTCTATACGTCGCATATGCAACATGATATGTATATATAAGTCATAATTTTATTTATATAAGTTTAATAATATAAAGTTTAAATCTTTTTAAATGTTTGCAGACAAAAATAGTATCTGATGCTACAGATGAGGAAAATCTTGATCCTAATGTTATGCGAAAAGATTTTTCAACGGAAGTTCAGGAGAAGAAAAAAGTGTTATCTGCAGATAATAACGTATCTCAAAAGACAAGTGCAAGATCAATAAATATAGAGACACCTAGTATATCAAAGGATAATTCTATTTATGGATTGGATACGTCTGGTGAAAAATCACCATCTTCAATATGTAAAGCATATTCTCCATCAGAATTACGTCAAATGAGTCCAGTTACTTCTCATATAACAGCACTTACTTCTTCTCCTTCTACACCCCGTTCATCTCGTCAATCAGGTAAAATATTTTTTAATTTTTTTTTTTAAATTATCGGGTATTAAGTTCTAATTATCTCACAGGTAGTGTATTAGGTGTGTCTGGAGCGACCTATGATAAGAAAGCTTTTAAAGAAAAGATATCAAGAGACCGTGACTCATCTTTTACGCGATATGTGTCCAACCAAGAAATTAGTAGCAAATTAGATATGCTTATTACGAACGTATGCAGATTAAATCGCTTTCTTCTTCCACATGAAAAAAAAATAGTAAGGCCAGCACATTTTCCAGCACTTCCATTGACAACAAAGGAAGAATTAAAAAAATTTTAAAAATATTTATCAAAAGATGATAATGCAGGAGCAACTGTAAGTATATTATTCTTTTTGTTATGTGTTTATTTTTTAACATTCATTTTTTCGCTTAAAAATACTGATATTTTTTCAGATATGTTACGTAAGTCAAATTATTGGTCCTAAAGACAATGTTAAGGAAGCTGTATATAAAGTGCTGAAAAAACTTATTTCGAACACATTGGCAGCACAGTTTACTTTGAAAGCTGGTAAAAATGTATCCAAAAAATGTTTTGAAAAGCTGGCGCTGTATGAAGTTGTTCAAGGTAAGTAAACTTATATTTATTTATTTCCAACTTTCTAACATTAAGAATTATTCCAAAGAAGAGAATAATATAAATAAATAATTAATATAAATTAATCAGTAAAAATAAATAATATATAAAATAATATGTATACAATAATGTATAAAATTAATATATAAATATACTAAACTGTTTAAGTTAACGAATAATCGTAAAAGATTCTTTTGTTTAGTACTTTAATACAAGAGAGTAATTATCAAATAATGATTATTGTTCTTATTAACATCCATCTTTCAGCATTTTGACAA
>NW_020222309.1:0-8503 GCF_003070985.1 Temnothorax curvispinosus
ATTGGTTTAATTTAATTTTGACGTATGTGTTATTAGCGCACATTTTGCATTTTGTTTTGTGAATTCTAAGGTAAGTAACGATTAATTAAGGTAACGATTCCTTGATTCAAATCATGTCGCATATATTATTTGAATCTTAATTCGATATAATTGGTGTATTATATTAATTATATCGATTATATGTTAAGATAATAATATCATTGTACTGATCTTACACAGACTATTTAAAATAATTTAAAGATTATAGAGCGCTCTGAGTTTATAAAAATACAGATGATCCTCAAATAATAAGTACGGTACTTGAATTGCACGGAATCTCGAATGCACGGTAAAAAATTATAACAATTCTACTTTAAAAAAGAATTTTTTTAAAATAATCCTTTGGAATTAAATGTCCAATTTTATATGGATCTAGAGTCTTGAATTGCACGGTTTTTAATATTACGGAACGTGATCTTTACAATTGTATAAATTTCAAGTCTCGAATAACACGGTTTTCAATAACCATCAATTAATCGTTTTTCGAGGGTTATCTGTAATTCTAACGAGCATTAGCTTTGCAAAAATTCAGTTTTGAAAATCAAGTTTTATTTTTCGCAATCAATAGAATGCTCTATGAACGTATTTTTATTTCATATTGAAATATATATTGTGCGAATATAAAAAAATAGGAAAAGTTAAACTATATTCCGTTGCACTATGAAATTGTATAGCATATAAAAATAGGAAAAGAAGATTGATTGCCGGAAATATCGATGTAACGTTAAAAGCTTTAAAATGTAAACATAATTTAGACGCGAGCACTTTGATCTATATAGTCTAGTTGTTCAAATTTGAAAGATATTTATAAAGCGTGTAAAAATAAATTCGTTAGGTTGAAGCTCTGTTAATTTTAACTCTCTTAAATTGATTTGCTAAGTATTACTGCACTCTTCGTTTTATAAATTATCAGTTTCTAAAAGTAATTTATCTGGTTCTGTTGTATAAGATAATACCGCAATAATTAATCGCACTCGAAAATGAAAAACTCATTATGAATGATTTCTAAGAATAACAATGTTTATCATATCTCGATATCGCAATGCCGTTTGATGTCTTATCGGGATTCGTCGTTAATAATTCGCGAGCCTATTCTCGAATAACAATGTCAGTAACCAAGTCGCCCACGATCGCAGTCATGCTGACTATACTCTGTTTGGCGTTGATAGCTTCCGCCTCGTGCTTAGAGCCTAGAATAATCGGAGGCACACCTACAACCATCAGTAAGCATCCGTATCAGGTCAGTTCACGATTGAAATATCTCGCTTCGTGATTATTGTATACGATTGAACACCCAAGTAATTGTGTGAAATTATTACAGTTGAGTGCTCGTGCTTCCCATTTTAAAAATAATATATATTATAGTATTAATAATATATAATAATAATATTACCATTTTTTAAAATAAAATCGTTTTCGACAGGTCTCTATTTATTATGATGGTAAACTCGCATGCGGAGGCTCTATAATCAGCAGGCAGTGGATTTTGACAGCGGCACATTGTGTCTACGGGTATGTGAATTTCATTGTTCTCGATCTGCTATCTTTTAGTTGAGATTAGACAGCCTATAGCTTACGTAATTCTCATAGAAATTGTTAAATTGATTATATTACTTCTATTTCAGCAGGAAACTGTCGCTCTTCAGACTGCGTGTTGCAAGCAGTTATCACGATAAAGAAGGCACTCTAATCATAGACATTGCCTCGATCATTCATCATAAGAAGTATCGGGAGGATACTTACGATTACGATGTGGCTTTAATTAAAGTATGTACAATTGCTGGTTATTCCGTACATTTTTTTCTGTTTTAAATACTAAAAAAAGATTCTTTTTTTTAGTTATTTACTCCTTTAAAGTTGGGCCCAAATGTAAAACTGATCCTTCTTGCGTTACCAGCGGGGAACATTAAAGCTGGTAGCAAGGCAACTGTTACAGGATGGGGAAAGACATCGGTAAGTCGTTAGGCTCGTCCGTTAAGCCGTTTTCTCGCGTACATTCGTATCAGCGTCAAGATTTATCACCGTTAAAATGCTTAGTTGACGGTGATGTTTCAACGAGGTTGTTTAGCTGCGTGTAAACGTTAAGACTCGTTTGCCGAACGCTTGACGTAGTTCCGGTTGATCGTCGCGACAAATGTTGACGGAATCTCGGGTAGACGGACAGGCGGATGTTTGTAAACGTTCGGCAGTCTACATTATATGGGTGTGCTGTACGAATTTCAGCCGAACGGCGCGAGTTCGAAAGTACTGCGAAGCTTGACAGTGCCAGTCATTGACCAAGAGAAGTGTCGAAAGGTCTATGCTCGTTATCGGCCAGTGACCTCCAATATGCTCTGCGCTGGCGGTGACGGTGAAAAAGACACCTGTCAGGTATGTTTCCAATGTCCGATCAATGTTTTTCTGTTTGTCAGCAGTTCCACGATGAGTATTTCATAATCCTTTGATTAGAAAGTCTTTTCGCATTTTTTATCACGTGCACAGTGGATGTGAAACGGAATATATTAAATTCTTTTCGCGTCTTTCTAAGAGACTTCTAGCGAGCAAAATTGCCCCATAAACGATATATTTAATTATTTAATTATTTATATTACATTAGAAAATATATCTACACATATAATTTTTTTTATAATTCTATGTATGAATCCTTTATCTATTTTTTTAACAACGTTAGAATTTAACGTTTTAGAAAGGATGTGACGTCTTCGGAACGTCTGTCGCATTAAAATGATCTCGTTGTATTTTGGATCCATACTACTTTTCGGAAATTGATTCCGTACGAAAGTGAAAAAAGTTTATTTGTTCATGACGCAGGGAGATTCCGGCGGTGCGCTCGTGTACAACGGTGTCCAAATTGGGATCGTGTCCTGGGGCACTCAGTGTGCGAGTGTTGGATTTCCAGGAGTGTATACGCGAGTATCCGCCATACGGCAGTGGATTACCGAGCAGGCGAACGTGTAGCAGAATTAATTTTTCCCCTCTCGTCTGAACGTTTTTCGAGACAGGGGAGAGAGGCAGCGTACCGTTGAAAAAATATTTGCTTGTGTTTAACCGCATCAAAACTAGACGGCATTACGAAAAAAAAATACTACCTGCGAATTGTACAATAAAGGGAGGCTAAATATAGATGGGAGGCTTTGGCAATAATATAATGACGTAATTCTGAAACAAAAACTGAAATCTATGGAATTTCAATAAATTTTCAATTGTTTTACGTTTCCCTTTCCGCGAATAAATGTAGACATTATTTTCGTGCGTTTATTCACATCAAAATTTAAACTTAGATAAACAAACCTTTCAGCCTCAATTTTAAAGTCTATTAGCTTATTTTCAGACAGTATGATATGAGTGAATTTATATTCTGTGGATATGTATTTTTTTCAGATTTACAATAATAGTTACGTTTTTCTTATTTTATTATTACTTTATTAATTTATTTACTTTATTTACGTTGAAGCGTACGCGGAGATAAAAGGTTCATTCTCAGAATGTATGCTGCAGCAAATGTCGCTAATTATCATAGATAATAAAATGAATTGTTAATCTGATTTCTGATTTCTATAATAATAAATTGTTTTGTTGCAGCAGCGTGATGTATGTACCTGTTAGCAACATATTTATTTCGCGTTAGCGGCAAATCAAATTTACTTTAGTAACAAATTCGCATTTCTATGTGCAAAATTCAACAAGAGTTTTTAACAAACCAGATTTTGTAACAACAAATGATTGGTTATTGCAAGAAATATTTGATTGCTTTCACGACGAGTTTGAATATGTAATAGAAGCTATGATGTGCTTGCGGCAACGAAGTTCTTTTTGTTATGTGTATCGATAACGGATATCGAACTTAAAGTATCGGACCACGATTTCTAGAAAACAAATAAACACCAAATGTACAAACACCGACCAAGCCGGAGCTTCGTCCGAAGTTTAATATCGATCCCGATTAGCAACAACTTGGGTTACGTGGTTAAGACATTCGAGATTTGCGCAGACTTGACTGTTTATAATCGCGTAGGTCTAATCACCGGGGGTATTTTCGAGGATTGTGTGTCATCTCCGCGGGAAAACAAGTGTAATCAGTCCTAAGGTGGCGACGTGTAATTTTGCGCAATGCAATAAATATTATCTTGCTGCCCTTTACACTCGCCTCGACGTAATCGTTCGTCACGCGGGATTATTAATTTCAGCGTTGGCTCGGAACGGTGCTCCTGGTTTCGCAGCCGCCACCGCGGTGGCATTGAATAAACGGTTTTGCGGCCCCAGCACAGGTGGCTGACTCGTAAAGGGGTGCACAAACAGTCGATGCCCGCGTCCGCTCTGTATCTACCTACGTACCGGGTGACGCCGTAAAGAGCATTGCCATTGTACGTGACGTCGGATGATCGTCGCCCTCCCGTCCCCGTAAAGAGCGCCATGCCCGAAATCGCGTCGAGATGCAGCGCGTTCGCGCTATCCGGTTCTGGCCGTTAAGAATCGTGACAGACGTGGCATACTAATGCAGCGCGGCGTTATAACCGGTATGACCGATCGATATTCTCGCGGATATCAGACCTTGTTGTCTGGCGGCGGTGCGCCCCGGTCCAGCGTTCTGCCTGTGTTGTTTCGAGCGCGCGAATATCCCGGAATTTCTGATAACGATGAATTATACGTGCCGCGAAACATTGCTAATCCTGAAGCGCCGTATCCGAGTCCGGGAAGTTTACTGGGTGAATAAAACTCGCGCGCATCTCACGACGGTTTCTTCGGTCGTGGCGAAGTACCTATGTACGTTTATCTGGTTTCTCAGTTTCTCGCTCAAAAAGAGCCTGACTTTCCGAAAAGAATACCGTTCTCCGACTTTGAGCGTCTCTCGTAATGATTACGTTTAATTACCTGCCTCTTGAAGCCGTTTAATTATTTTCCAACCAGCTCGTTCCGGATCATCTCACAGACGTAATACAATAAAGCCTGGTAAGCTCTGGTTTCAACGTTCGTCTTCGATATTTTGTTCCAGAACGATTGGTCGTAACGGACAATTGCGACAACAAACAAGCGGAATCTAGGTCGAATTCTCGGAACCTGGATGATCGGAAATTTCTCTTGGAAAAATTGATCACGCTTGGAAAAATTGATAGTGGCATCAATTAATCCGGACGTCGGAATAAAGGAACGCGTATCCGGCAAAAAGTTTAACGACGAAATTTCCACGATGCTAGTGCAGTTCATGCTTTTATTTTCATTCGTCTTACAAAGCGATTTGACGGATATTTATTGCAGAAGTACGTAATAGTACGTAATATTTAATAACGTTCTGAATTGTAATAAATAAAAAATCAAAGAGAACAATTCACGTGTAAAAATTCATGCTGTTGCTTCAGGCAATTAAGATTAACAATGAAATGGAACACTATAATGTGTTTATCAATATAAACAAATTCAATCTTAAATTTGATTCTGACTAAATATTCACTATTCATAACGTGCAACAATTATTCATTTTCTCTAGCAAATTATTATATTGCTTCATTTTTCCAATTATTATATATAGCGTTCAATTGCTTTGAATTCGTATTTGCGATAAGTATAATTATTACTTAATAATAATTACATATGGCTTTGTGTAATCATATTACATTTGATAAGAATAACAAAGCGTAATAATAAAGCATGTCTACGTTTATGAATATTCATGTAGAACGTGAATTCTAATAATCCTTCCAGGCATATAAGATCGTTCTCGGCTCTTGTTCCACGTCAAAGCTAAATTCGCGCACGCTAGTTAGTAGTTTATGATACAATCGCATTGAAACGTTAATTCGAATATTGGCCGGCTAGAGACCGATCAATCAAAGAACCGCGTTGCTGGCGAGGAAGTGAAGAGAATTGTCCAGCATCCGTATCATGTAAGTGTATCGAATAGGCAACAGCTGATGAATCCAAATCCGAACAAAGGGATTTCTAGACTATGTCGCAATGGAAATCGCAATAATAGCAGTATAGAGAGATTCAGTTACAACAGAGTAACTGTCGCCGATTGGACTGCGATTTGTACAGGATATCTCTATCGTGCTCCGATAACGCGCGCAAGTATATAATATAAATATCACGCTGTTATAAAAACTCATAACGAGGGTAACTTTTATGATATGAGTTACGAGTTTGAAGCGGCACGGAACACTATCATTCACTGAGACATATACATTTCTATTGTTTATACGTAATTGTAACCAGTAAGCACTTCGGTAAATATAAATCTGAAAATTAAACAAATTATAGGACACGTAAATTTGACCACATTGAAAAAATGTTATTAAAATCAGTATTTGCAATATTGAGATAATTCGTGTAACGTTATTGTATCGGATGATGAATTGTTGTCAAATTGAAATAATTTGTTAGCGTTGCAATCGCGTTTTCATCTCACGACAGTATTTTTGAATATTACGCAATACTCAGTGATCTTGAAAATCAAAATCGTTTGCATTTTGATAATCCGTTCGCTAAATTTTTGCCCAGTTAGCTGTTACGCTTGGAATCACACAAGCTTTAGTAGTCATAAAGCTTTTCGAAACAATTTCGAACAATATATAGTTACACTGAGAAAAAAAGCTGTTGCTTCAATTAAAGTGGTATCACGGGGTGCCAAAAACATAAGTAGTTTATTCATGGGGGTGAGTATTCGTTTATTATTTTGCTATCCTGGTCAGTCCTGTGGTGGATTCCGTTTCTCAAGCGCGACTTGATTCGCCCATTACGAAAAGAGGTATTACGTCGCGTCTCTCTCTTATTCGCACGATCGTAACAGGTATCACTCGCACGATTTTTCGCGGATTAATTACGCGAACGAAGTTAATGCGGAAATATACAGTCGCTTGCGGCGATTGTTTCTTGCATTAACATTTTAAAATTAAATATATCTGTTAAAATGACGTTGTAAAAATATAACGGGCGCGATATAATTATTTACTTTAAGTATTTTGGACATTGGTTTAAAGCAAAAATATTTCTATGTTACAGATCAACGCAAGATTACAACTTACAACTCCGCTGTTGCGCATCGGCCGGTGAGTCATTTTTTTTATCGATTTCAAAGACATTATTCTTATTAAATGATTATACTGTATAGGTACTAATGGGTTGCCAGGTTCATCCTGAAATTAAATGCAAATGTTTGTTAATATAAAATTCAAAACAGTTTCCTATCCAGTCGGTGTTTATATAGAAATTTTAATCGACTTTTTATCGTTTATAGAAAGTATTCCTTTGAGATACGACTGTAGTAGCGAGTCTTTTATAATATTCGCTGTATGCAAGCGTAAAAATCGATAGGAGTCGTCGCGATATATTACTGTTCTTTCCGTTATCCCGCGCGTAGAGAAAAATATCGCCGACGAAAAGCTCGCCAATTTTTGATCGCGACCATTTGATATTTAAAACTGTCTGCATAACGGCATAAGAATAAAAATATTACGACGAGCGATGCTTTTCTATGCAAAGATTAATATTTTTTCATGAACGGATTCGTATGTGACATTTCTCTCTCTCTTTCTCTCTCTCGCTCTCTCCTTCTCTGTCTCTCTCGCTCTGTCTATCTCTCTCTTCTACCACCCGTTCCATCGTCCCGAAGTCAGTTTGCTAATAAAAACTAGACAACAGGAAGAAAAAACGAAAGCTTCTTTTCCTTGTCCCTATTCTTCTTACACTTGTTTGCCCTGCATATATCCCACCTCACTATTTGGCACTTATTATTTTTACCTCGGTGAACGAAAAATGATCTTACAATAGCCTTGTATAAACTCCGTATGTTTGGAATAACTTTATGGTATCCCCTATAAATAAATCGAAGCACCGTGCATTCTAAATGAGCGCTACTTGCGACTTTCGTAAATGCACGGATGATCGGGCCCGAATCCCTCTTCAATAATCATCGCTGTGAGACTATAATTATCAATTGCATCCATCATGGAGCTGGTTGTATTTGCGGACAGAAAATGAGTGATTTCTCTAAAGACAATAGTTATATCGCCTTATAAAAGTACGCGCGCAGATGATGTAATAAAATGTTGCAAAAAAAAGAGTATAACGAGATTTCTTTCTAGAGATAAACCAGACTGTAAAATGTGTGAAAGGCTTGAAACGCTCGATTTGCTTCAGATTTGGCTGCTGATAATTTTCATTATTCTAAAAATCTAAAAAATTATGAATATCGAAAATGTCATCTTATTTATGTTTTGCGTACCTATTATTTATTCTTAAATCTAGCTTAAAGAAAAATATAATCACACTGAGGAAAAAAGCTGTTGCTTTAATTAAAGTGATATCACGGGGTGCCAAAAACTATAGTTTATTCAATTGTATTATTATTAGACCCCAATATCTGGATTATTAAACCAATAATTTAAATTATTAGTTTGAGTGGCCTATTAAATTATTATGAATGAGTGCGCCGACGGAGATGCGACAACGAAGGAGGACCGAGGAGAGG
>NW_020222309.1:8513-23027 GCF_003070985.1 Temnothorax curvispinosus
GGACCGAGGAGAGGAGGAGGGGGCCTGGGAGGCATCGGGCGACAGCGGGGCAACCGTGAGGTAATTTTTATTTGTTTATTATTTTGTTGTTCTGTGACAGATTCCGTTTTTCAAGCGCGACTTGATTCGATCATTACTCGTACGTAATACTCATTATTCGTTCGAGGTTTAACTCCGGCGCAATTTCGCAATTTCGGAGTTCGATCTCCGATCTCCTGCATATGCGAAGAGATATATTACGTCGCGAACGTCGCGTCTCTCTCTTATTCGCACGATCGTAATATTACTTGCATGATTTTTCGCGGATTAATTGTGCGAACGAGTTAATTAATGCGGAAATATGCAGCCGTTTGCGGCGGCCGCAATTGAATCTTGTATTAACATTTTGAAATCAAATATCCGTTAAAATGATGTTGTAAAAATGTAACGGGTGCGATTTATTATTTATTTTAAGTATCGATTATCTTGGACATTTGTTTAATGTAAATATATTTTTATGTTATACAGATCAACGCAGGGTGGCAACTTACAACTCCGCTGTTGCGCATCGGCCGGTGAGTTATTTTTTTATTTCAGTCAAGGCAATTTATGGTTTTAGTCACATTACTTTCAAATTACTTTTGAAATACAATTATGTTAATTAAATAATATTATATAAGTAAATTATTTAAAATATATTATAAGTAAAATATTTAAAATTGTATAAGTAATTATTTACTTATATAATATTAATTAATTAACATATTGTATTTCGAACAAATTTTTATATATAAAAGCGTATGAAGTAAAATTGAGTTTTTTTTTTAATGATAAATGGTAACTTCAAGCCAATCAGACATAACTTGACATTATTATATTTAGGATGTACTACACATACACATTTGTGTCATGACACATACACATGATTAAATTGTAATATATTTATATTCTTTTCCACAAGAATATTTTTCACAAGAATAAAGATAAAACTGTGCATGATTATATTCATATGTCACTATGTGAACCAGACACCCCTATTATCGGGTAATAAATTCCATATAGATTTTTTTATCTCAATAAATATCGCGCGGAGGTAGATTAAAAACACGTGTCGTTAATTCTTTAATGGTCATTAAAAGGATTTTAAACGGTCGTTGCTTAATTCCGCACAATCGAGCTCTCAGCGGGACCGAAATGAACTGCTGGCATGAATTTATATTAACTTTTAATCCCTTCCATTAATTGGCACTCGATAAAATATCGGTGGTAAATTAACTAGCCGCGGCGGCGTATCGTATGCGTCGGAAGTTTTGGTTTCGAAACATGATAATTAAGCTTAAACATGGCACTTGAAATCGGAAGTACAGGACGTTCGCCACTAGCGCTTAAATTAAATGGCATGCTCGAGATACTGTATTCATGGACTTTATCAACGACCGAGTACGCACGCGGCAGGTCGAAATAATTGATTGCTAGCCCGTTGCTATATTAAACCTATATGAATATGCATCAAGTATTGACGAAACCACGTAATGTTTGAGTTCCAGTAGTCGTTTATTTGCACTCGAACGGATACTTTCTCGCCCTCAGAGAGAGACGCTGTACATATCATACAACTTGCAATATCATGAATGTATAAAACCGAAATGTCGTGTTTTAATTTAATTCGTAACTGCTGTGGTAGAATGAAATCCGTCCAAAGATATTCCGTTATCGGAGATTAAGCGACGGAGATCTGGCAGGTTTTAAAGTTAGTATTTGGCAATTTGCAGAATTTGTTTTATTATAATAAGAAAAGCATGATGTGCTATAAGTTGTATATAGTTAATTAAAATTGACGATCATATATTCTGCCTCATTTGTAAGAGACACCAGTGTTCGTAAAGATCCAAGGTAAGTAGCTGCTGATACGAGTATAGACACCTGGATGTATCCTGGTTTCGCAACCTAATCCATAGGATAGAATGCCAATCAGCATCTGCGACGATACTAGAGGCGCACCTAGATCACCCTGCAGACAGTAATATCACGAAAATCATCATCATGGTTGTAATTGCTGAAAGCTTTACCCGCACTAATTGCTAGGAACCGAAGCGTTCGATGACGGATTAGTTATAATTAATTATATACGGGCTTGGCATACGCAAAATCTCTTTTAAAGTTTAATTGATTTATTTTTAAGAGCAACACTTAACATCTCTCAAAAGCTTTTTGTTTCATAATTATTAAATTAGTACTAAAACGAGAAAATTCAGTTACCTAAAAATCTTTACAAAATCTTTACCAAATCCGAGCTCATCGTTGCGTAAATTTATTCTAAATATAATACGGCTTGTGTCTAAGAAAAATATTGTATCTATATACGAGGTGCTCTCATGTTCCGTGGCTTTCGAACGTAGTATGGTCGCGTATAGTCACGTCGCGAAATAACGGGAATTTTTCTAGCGCGCGCGCGCGCGAATCTCTTCGCATTTCGCTTGTAGTGCTTCGACGTCGCGTGAAAATTGCGTTCTCGAGTCAAGTGCCGCATTGTTCACCGATCTAGTGCATCCGACACCTGAACCAGCCATGCGTGTACTTGCGGAAAGACTATTGACTCGATTGATGTAATTGTACACTCGTGACCGTGGCACAATTGGAATTCGACTACCATCATCGACTGCTCTTAATTTACGCGCCTCACATTTCTACATTTTATTGCTCCTCGCGAGATTATTACGAGATTGCGCTTAGACTCACATATCGATATCGGTGCTTAAGATTACTTGAAAAATCTCAATCGGTTTCAGCCGACAACACAGTAACTGTACAGAGTAACTATTAATCTAATCAATCATAAATCATCACACTGTTAAATATAAAGGGATTAAATTTAAACCAATAATTTGAGTTAAATAACATTTTGTTATTTTTAACTTCTACGTGTGTCGAAATTTATTAGTTTAACACAAAACAGTATTATTTTAACTTCATTGTTTTAGTTAAATTAACGACATATTGAATATGAGCAGTAATGACTTATAACAATGATTTAAAAAATGATTAGTTTTTTTTCAGCTAGAAGCTGCTTTCAGACAGCTAGAAAAGTTAAATTAACGAATTTAACAATGCAGTTTTATTATTTATCCTCTGCATTCTTATAATTAAAAGAACATCCCGTAATAATTCTGACACCTCGTGCAGTACTTTACCAAATCCTCTGCGCTTGACGCTCGAAAGCGCGCGCGCCAGGCTCGATAGCACCTCTTCTAAGCTAGCAGGACCAAATCAGCAGAATCAAACCGGACCTATCAGAATATTTAGTACCCATTTTGTACTATTTTGTACCACTAATAACAATTTTGTATCCTGTGCCATTTCGGAGAAAATCGTGGCGGTGCTACCTTAGCATTAAGCTAGAAAGACCACAAGAAAAAAAAAAGAAAATTAAATACAGAAATTTGAAGGACTGAATTTGTACTAATTTGTACCATACAAATAAACTTAATATATTCATCCCTTCTGCTTCAAACAGCTCCTAATAGAACTCAGTCCTATTAGTCTCAAGAGTAAAGTACTCGTTCTCATCAGCAGAATCAATTGCTACTTGTAAACTCGATTCAGGATAAACTGTATAATTTGCGCAATACCGATACTTTTGTTAGCTAGAAAACGGAAACAGAAATCGAAACCTTTATTAAGTATTGAATGGCATCTATTCGTATATCATTGAGCAGCATTACCCGTATTATAGAACCGCGGATAAAAAAAGCTGGCAAGGTTCTGTACGGAAGACATTGAGTCAAAAATTCATTAAAATAAAGAAAAAAAAGTTGGGGAAAGGTTTCTTCTGGAAAAGATACATCCAGACGATTTTTGAAAATGAGGTGCCAACTTTACAGTGGCACACGCAGTATGAATATGTAAATAATTTAATTTAATAATATGTAAATAATTTAATTTAATAAAAATTTCAAGAAAATTTTAACAAAACGGAACCGGAAAAAACTAAGTTGCGTATATATTATAATCTATTGCCTTGTAAAGGATAGGATCGGAAATGGATAGATTCTAGAGCCTAGAAAATAGTTTTGTAATTTATGTAAATAAAAGTGGTCAGCCACTTCCCTCCCCTCCTAATTACTCAAAACTACTAATTATCAAAATACAAAATATATGTGAAAAATAGATCTATAATTTTAAATTAAAGTCCATTAATGCTTTGCACATAATTATTGATATACAATTATTATCATAATTACGTATTAAAAGTAAATCATTAAATAAAAAGCTGATAATATGTAAATAATTTAATTTAATACAAATTTCAAATAAAAAAATTTTAATAAACCGGAACCGGAAAAACACTGATTTGCGTAATAAAACATTAAACTACAAAATAACTCACCGGCCGATGCGCAACAGCGGAGTTGTAAGTTGTAACCCTGCGTTGATCTGTAACATAAAAATATGTTTACATTAAAGTAGGTGTCCAAGATAATATTATCTAATTAACGAATATCATGTAATGGACGAATCAAAAGTTGCGCACTTGAGAAAGTGGCGGATATTCCGTCACAGGACTGACAGGACTGACAGGACAGCAAAGTAATAGACGAATAACAATTTAACTACTCACCCCACGGTTGCTCCGCCGTCGCCCGATGCCTCCCCAGGTCCTTCTCCGTTGCAGCGTTGGTCCGTTGGCCGGTTGGCGCACTCACTATTCACTCACGACGTTCACGAAAATCGACGATAAGATCGCGTCGCTTATGATCGCGCGATATTTTCGACACTTTGCACGACACTTCCGGCATTAATCTCGCGACGCAACGGAAAAATTACGGCGGAGAAGCTGTATGATCCGCTCGACACCCGTCGGCCCACGTCGGCCCGTGCCGCGATGTCCATTGTCCCGCAGATAGACGATAACATGGAGACGACGTTCACGAGCGAAAATCGACATCGTCTCTTATGATCGCGCGACACTAAAAAGGCATGGCACTCCCCGGTATTAATCTCACGACACGGACGCGGCGCGTACTTCATTACACTTCAGGCTGCGTTCGCTTTGATTGCTTTCGGCACGAAAGCGCCCAAAGCGCGAACGCAGCCTTAATTATACAGCGACGAAAGAATTACGGCGGAAGAACTATAGGTACGATCCGCTTGTCGCCCGTGACGTGACGGCCGTGACAATGACGTCCCACGTCCCGCAGCCCGCAGGTAGACCGGGTAGACGCGACAAGTGAATCTAACATGGCGGAATTTAGCAAATCGCGGGCGCGGACCGCGGCGGGAACGGCCAACTTCACTCGTCAAGAGCAATTGTCGCGACTGTCGCGAGGACGCTACCTGCTCCTCCTACACCTGTACTTTTCGCACTTTGAACAATAAATAACATCGAGATTACTTTTACGTGTTGCAATATAAAAGCGACGTAAAAGGAATGAATGATGAATTAAAATCAAAGATCAAAGAGAAATATCCGCGGAACATGCCAACCGAAAATAATACGATCGCTACTTTATCAATTAGGCGATTCAAATTAGGTGATCAATTAGGTAATCAATTTTATCAATTCAAGGCGATTTTGGTTAACTGCAATTAAATTATCGACTTATGAAAACGTTGTGTCTATTTCTTACAATCGCCAAATTGTCAAATACAATTAAATATGAGGTTAAACGTTAATAGGGACCGTGATCGCTAATTAAACACGTCGCGGCGTCACTCGATGTAGAGTCCGTTCGATCCTTTTATCCGTGTTCCGAAAACCGAAAACGATGGACGACGGTCACCGGTCACTTCATTCTGAAGTCGAGCCGCGAGCGACACGACGCGAGACGGCGAGACGCGAATCAAGTTGGCGGTTGGGAAAAGCGAAATCAACTGTCCAAAAGAACGTAATAGAAAGTCACTATTATTAAATGCGACATCCGTATCTAATTCCGCGAAGCACATGTATTAAGCCTTGTGTCCACGATGCTAGAGAATCGCTCCGAGATCTCAGACGGAGGAAAAATTGACCAATCACATTTAAGCAATTCGGCCAATTGACCAATGCAATTGGTTAATTCTTTCTCCGCCCGACATCTCGGAGCGATTTCTAGTATCGTGGACACAAGGCTTTAAATAAACATTCGATATATTAGGGCTATCACACAAAATTGCATAGGCTGCATCCGTCGCGCTGGACCCGCTGGACCAATGAACATCTTATGTAAATCAATATGGCGACTTTATGCTGTATGCTCATTGGTCTTATAGATATTAGAGATATAAGAATAGAGTGCGCGAGTCATATGCTAGCACGTAAGAGGCTGGATATAGGAATAGAAAAAGAACGCTGCATATAGGCCCTTTCTGTCTTTGTCTACGCGCGCATAGCGAAACAAAGACAGGAGGGGTCCATGCACAGCTTTATCTTTCTATTCCTATATCGCTTTTTCAGCTCGCTCACGCACTCTATTCTTATATCTCTATGGGTCTTATGCTAAGCTATGCATTTTGTGTGTGATGGCCTTGATTTCGGGTTCTATAATTATCCGTTCCGAAAACGACGGAAATTCTATTCTGAAGCTGCGCGACACAACGCAAGACGCGAGTCAAGTTGACGGTTAAGAAAAGTGAGACCGATTATCTGAAAGAATGTATAATGCGATTTATACCTCGGATGTCGGAACGTAACCGATGGTCCAATGAGAAAAATTCGTTATCGAAAAAGAAATTCTCTCATTGGGCCATCCGACATAGGCGACATACGACTGATTGTATTAGAACCGGCCTTAAATGAACATTCGATGTATCACATTTTTCTGTAATCTGAATAATCGGACCTGGCGATTCGTACTTATATTACTCTGCGATGTGCGATCCGCGAGCAACGACATCAGAAATCAGAACGGGCCGCGGGCGCCTTGGTAACATGAGCATTGGGGATAGAGAGGGGTAGACTTTATGCGATACGTATACCCGGCACCCGGCATACCGAACTAACCGACCGCGCAGTGCCGCGCACCGTGTGTAGTGTGTATTCACCTTACCCCCAACTCTATCCCCACTACTCGTGTTTACCGCGACGCCCGTGACCTGTTCTGACGTCAGACGTGTCGTTACTCCCGCACCCCGCGCCCCTCGCTCCAGTTACCGTTCCCATATCGCGGAGTAAATACACGAGTCGCCCGGTCCGATTGTTTAATATATCGAAAGTTCATTTAATTCATGTGCTTCGAGGAATTTATACGGATACCGAGGTATATCGCATTCGATTACATTTTTTCGGATAATCCGTAGTTAATCAAAGTCGCGTAATCGCGTAATCGCGTTCTCGAGACAGTTGCTCCGGGCGAGTGAAGTTGGCCGTGCGCGATTTACGAAATTCTCTCCGCCACCTTCGCTTCACTTGTCGTGTCTACCTGCGCGCGGGTATCGCGGGATGTCACGGTGCGGCGTCATGGCGTCATGGGCGTCAAGCGGATCGTATAGTTTCGTTCGTAGTTTCTTCGACCGCGACGTAATTCTTCTGTCGCCGTGTAATTAAGTTTCTTAGTACCGCGTCGCGAGATTAATACCGGGAGTGCCGTGTGCCTTTAGTGTCGCGCGATCATAAGAGGAGACGATATCGTCGATTTTCGCTCGTGAACGTCGTCGCGTTGTGAGTGAGTGCGACAATGGACCAACGGAGTAACGGAGGACGATCGAGGAGAGGAGAACGGGGCCTGGGAGGCATCGGGCGACGGCGGAGCGACCGTGGGGTGAGTAGTTGTTAATTTTCTTATATATTATATTTTGCCGTCCTGTCAGTTCTGTGGTGGACTCCGCCACTTTCGTGGTTTTTAACTACGGTGCAATTTCGGGTCGAGTCTGATCTCCGGCGTATGCGAGATATTACGTCGCGAACGTCGCGTCTCTCTCTTATTCGCACGGTCGCAGTATAATTTGCACAATTTTTCGCGGATGAATTATGCGAACTAGTTAACACGGAAATATCCAGCCGCTTATTGCGGCGCCGGCGGCCGCGATTGTTTTTTACATTTTAAAATCAGATATTTGTTAAAATAATGTTTTAAAAACGGGCAATAATTATTTACTTCGATAATTATTTACTGTCGATTATCTTGGACGTAGCTTTAATATAAAAATATTTCTTTTGTTACAGATCAACGCAGAATTACAACTCCGCTGTTGCGCATCGGCCGGTGAGTTATTTTTTGAGCAGAAGGGATAAATATATGTATATTAAGTTTATTTGTATGGTACAAATTAGTACAAATTCAGTCCTTCAAATTTCTGTATTTAATTTTCTTTTTTTCTTTTTTTTTTCTTGTGGTCTTTCTAGCTTAATGCTAAGGTAGCACCGCCACGATTTTCTCCGAAATGGCACGGGATACAAAATTGTTATTAGTGGTACAAATTAGTACAAAATGGGTACTAAATATTCTGATAGGTCCGGTTTGATTCTGCCGATTTGGTCCTGCTAGCTTAGAAGAGGTCTCGATAGCACGTAAATGATGCATAAGTATAGACCGTGCACGCGTGCCAAGTGTCGTGACGCGCAATGACGAGGTCGGGGGCACGTCTCTTCTCGGTGTCGGCGACGCTCTATCTCGAGTGTCGTCTAGAGTTTGTCGCGGGCTTTTCCTAACACACGAGCCCTTCACGGATCACCGCGCCCGTTTCTCGAGCCTTGTTGTCGCGCCACTTTCATCTTATATGTTCATCTTACCTGACATGTCTCCGACGGGTGAGTCACGTTAGCGGCGCACAACATATCCCGAGACAGCGGCTTGTAGCTCGGCATTGTCGCCCTGCACGTACGCTGATTTACGATCGCCACAGCGGCCGCTGCGAGCTGAACTCCGTTCGGGCTGGTCCCCTGGAAATTTGGCACGACTCGCACGTTTTTACGACACGTTTCTCGTTATTGTGACCCCGCCGGGGCGGACCAGGGGGTTACGAACGCGCGCGAACGTTTTGCGACAGTGTTTCGTAACGATTTACTTTTTGGTACCGACGTGACTTTGAATAACGTCGCGCCCGGGTGCCGACCGGTTGGCGGGAAGTCGCGGAAAAGTTTGCATATCCGAGTTCCTGTAAAAATGCCTACGCTCGTTGTAAAAATCTCGTTCCCGGCAGTTGCTAACTCCGGGAGAAGCGTTTCACGGCGGAAGAACGACTGACGAGTTATGAGAGTATACGCGTTCCCCAAGTGTCGCGGCACCTGGACACTTCGTCAAACGGTAAAGAACGATTTTGTCGAGCAAACGGTTGTGAAAATTCGAAAAATAGACTAAAGCTGCGCGTGTCACGCGAGTATATTTACCCGAGTTCGTTTCCAGCCGGTCACGACACAATGGATCCCGTCCTGGAGTTCCTCGTTTTCCTTCTCCGGGAGCGCGATAGGGAGCAACTTTTCTCCAAACTCTACGGGACTCTTTAGCTACAAGTTTGATAAATGTGACAACTTTGCATACGCACGCACGCGACACACCAATAAAACCCATACGCGCGCGGAATGTTTGTTCAGCGAATGGAGATACGTACCTTCATCAATGCTATATCGTTGAAGTATACATACTTATCAAAATTCTCATGCACCACAATATTTTCTATCTTTAATACATCGCCATCCTTGGAAATGTAAGGAGAACGTACGCGTACGGATACCGTCGACAACTTTGCTCTGCAGATATCAATATATAGAACGTTACTTTATTAGAAAATTTTATTAATCTAAAAATTAAATGTACAAGACGTATTTTCAATTTTTATTTTATATAATATTAAAAAGTTTGTTATTCCTAAGAGACACAAAGTTGACTTCAATTCAGACAAAAATCTTTCAACAAAATCAAAGTCGTAGCTTCCAAAAGAAACGTCTTGTGCATTATTATTTTTTGCTGTAGCACGTACCTGAAAACACAGGATGCCGCAGTCATAATCCATGATTCGTGTATAAATGCGCCGCTGCAAACGTGTCGTCCGGCTATCTGGATCGATACCTGTATTGGGGATAACGAATTCTATCTGAAATCCGATTTATTTGAAAATAATAGCGGCTTACAGTCACCATGCTATATATACTGACTACCGATTAAAGCCACATGTGAATGGCGTATAGTTTTATTTGTCGGCGAAACGCACGGTACTGCAAGCTATCGCTATCGCGCATATATGGGGGGGAAAAAAATGAGTTTCTCTCACATGGTACGGATAATCCTCGATGACCACATATTCGTGCTTTTCGGTATTAACAGCTGTAATCACAATTTATGTAAAACAATTTGGTGTGAAAAACGTGAATATGTATATAAAAACGACTCACTGTACACTAGAAGTACGCAGAATAACAGAATGAATTTTTGGGACATTTTTTTCACGCTGATGACCGCGAGTGATGACTCTTACATGAGACGATGGTGTCAGAGAATAATTCGCGAATGGAGACTTATTTTATGTCGAAGATAGACCTTTAATATCGCATTATCTATGTTCGAAATTATAACAAAGTCTTATCACATAAAAGAATGCCGCGCGATTAATTCGGGATTGTCCCATTAGAGACGTAATTCAATTCCGGGATGATGTTAAACTAATTGGTACACACAATTACGTAACTGACGCGTAACATATAAGTGATATCATATCGATCGACCAATAATGGTATAACCATGTTATAGATTATAGATAGCTAATTGAACTTCTGATGTATAGAAAGAGAGAAAGAGAAAGAGAGAGAGAGAGAGAGGATAAGGAAGACAGGGAAAGAGAGAAAAGTTAAAATAGACATTGTATATTTTAACAATATTTTCATTTTCATGTCGTTCAATTAAAACATTCGAGCTTGAGTACTTATAACAATTCAATGCTTATATCATTGATTAATTTGTCTTATCATATTATTTCTTTTAATTTATTTACTTTTTAATATTAATACGCATAATTATAACGATTTTGTATCGTTTGTTTTCTTTTTCTAAAATTACCTGATATGCGAACCCATTAAAACTCGGGATCTCGTTTGCATTAATTTTTGTGGTTAATATAAAATGCGTTATAAAAATTCTCGCGCCTTAAGATCTCGCATCTGTCTCACGTAAATGTCATTTAGATATTTTATCAAGTTATCTATAGATTTGATGTTGTACCGCCCGCAAATTGAGATGCACATCAAGGGGCGTATAATTGTCAGAGATTAAATATGGCTGATCCACTTTATCCACCAGAGGAGATTTACAACGTTGGTGTAAACACCAGGATAAAACGGTTCAGCGCATCGATATCCCCAGGATACAATTCCATACAGGACGCCATCCGCCGTAAGGGGTCCGCCCGAATCTCCATCACACGCGTCTTGACCGCCACGCATGTAACCCGCGCAAATCATTCGATCGGTGATGCTGCGGATATATCTGTATATGCCTCGACACGTCTTTCTGCTTACGATCGGCAGCGTTACTCTCATTAACACTGGTGATGGTTTTCCACCTGCCTAAAATAGAAAGTTTCTCTGCGGTGCAACTTTTATAACTTGAATTGAAATACGAATCTAATTATCTTGATAATTTCAATGCGCCCTGATAAACTTATTAATAGAACGTGTTAGGATTATTGCGAGACTATAATACACAATGATCATCTACTCCAATCTTTTCCCCGTAAAGTACAGACCAGATACCGACACCTATAAACCACAGAGCGGAGTCGATACCGATTATCAGATATCAGCATCGCGGAATTAGCTGTGGGGGAAACGCTACGAAAGTTGCAGTTCCGCTAAGCGCCGAATCGGAAAGGGAAGTGGACGAAGTAATTTAACAATGGCGCCGTAATATAATACCTTTGATACACCCGCAGCGTAATTTAGTATCATTGCAAATGGGACACGGGGGATATCGATTTTTTTTTTGGTCGGATACTACATGTGCGCGGTTCGATTACCGATACGGAATAGCGGCTCTCACGAAATCTTCGAGTCGTGCTCGGCTGACCGGGGGAAATTCGTTACTATTTAGCCCCATTTGTTTTCCGCAACGTTCAGATAATGAGTCTATTCCCCGCGCTCTCACCTTCGCCGCTCCCCATCCGGTGACGTTCACCATAATGCCACTCGCGAGTTCCTTTTCCGGCAGCTTCACTGGTTGCACCTTATCGTTAAATGCGATTTCGCCGTCGATCTGAAATGAAATTTTCAGAGCGTGCGAGAGCTACCGATGTTGTTATTGTCAGCTGGCGCAGGTCGTTAACGAGGAAAAACAGAGAGGTCGAAAACGTGAGAGAAAGAGATAGAGTTCGACGTTACCTCGAGAAGGGCGATATCGTAATCGATCGTCAGGAAATTGTAGGCGGGGTGTCGAACGATCTCTTTAACTGGATAATAGACGCCCCCGTATTTGTCGTTACTTCCTGCGCGAAGTCTGTAAACGCTCGCCGGCGAACTGCAACGGAATGCACGCGCTGGTATATGAAAATATCGCGATGATAAGCATACGCTGTAATACATGAGTTGAGCTATGACAGTATCGACAAAGCGTTTATGAAAGAATGCTCCACAACATTTGCAGCAGCGGGGCAGATAATCGTGTCAACGTGTCTACAATTTTCTAATTTATGTCATTGTGACGCACCAATTGCATCGGTATGCGAACTTAAAGCAATAAGTAACTTCAATTTTAAATAATAATTACTCTGCTACAAATAAGTTAGGAGTTATATTCGGTTTATGAATAAAAGCTTGAAAATGGATCGCAGAATTTCCCGAAAAAGATTGCTCTCATTTCTGAGTTTTAACTAATCGATATAATTAGACACTTGAATTGAGTGTCCGAAGAAAACAGATATGCTTGACAAATTGCATTGTTACGCAAAATCGAATAAACTTTACAATTTTATCTTTTTCTATCTATATCTGTAAATATACCGTTGAAGCATGCAAGAAGAAGATAAATACGGCCTTGATAATGACTGTGATTACATTTGGCACTTAATGAGAGGTATTAAATTAGTTAGAAAACGTTTCAAAGATAAGGATAAACGTGATTAGTACAAACGTCTTATCAAGACTTAAGATTTCGTTTTGTAATGAGATAATGCGATACGTATCCAAGAGGGAAAGAAATATATAATACCTAACGCAATGAGCCGCCGTGACAGCCCATTTATTACTGATGATGACGGCTCCGCAAACGTGCCATAAACCTCGCTGGAGGCTCAATTGATAAGGATGTTGCTGTATGTCAGTTACTGTACCTCTCACGATTCGAGGATCAAGAGGGGAAACCGGTCGCACCAGGAAGGATGCTGTAATATTAAATCTGATGGTAGAATTTGTCTTGAGTCGCTTCAGCAAAAAAGTTGGCTTCCAGAATGCAGCGAATACGTAAATCACGCGAAGATTTTTGGTCGACATTATTACACGCGACTGTGTAACTTCTTAAACTTTCCTCCCCGGAACGCGTTGGATAATAAAAAATACGGTTAAAGAAGTTTCGCTATAACTTGTACTGATTTGACTTTATCATGTTCTATTATTCGTCACGGAGTTTTAAATGTCAGATAAATTGCGTTGTTTATGCCACATGAAGCTCAACTCTTTTTAATATAAACGTAAAGTTTAATATATAAGTTTGTAAATTATATATATGTATGTAGACTGTACAATTTTTTAATTATTTTAAATTATTTTAACGTAAGATTAGAATTATATGTCTCTTTCACTCACTGATACCTCCGGCAAATAGGAAATAGGAAATGACGCTTCGTAACATTTCACTAACATACAAGCACGTACACTAGTAAGTCGTGTCTTCTTATTGGCTTTTATATTGCAGTCATGTTTCTCACATCTGGCGAAAACTTCTTATCTTACGTCGACGTAAAACGTATTTTTATTCAAGCGTCGCGTGGTACAACATAATTGTTGAAAGAACGTCATGTAGGAACAAAGATAACGAAATAGTCTCTTCATAAAATTGCAATATTATTGCAACATAAAATAAACCCGTATTCGCGACTATAATGATAATTCAGACGATAAGATATCTCTTGGATGTGTATAATATATATATATGCATATGTAGGGTATTCAATAATAACCGTATTATTATTTCTCGTAGATAGATAAAGCGGGTTAAATCGAATAGAAAAGTCCTCTACTGTTTCGCGCAAATGCACGCTGATTCGCAGACGTTTATTAAACAATTTTTCATTAATTTTATTGAAAAAAATCGCAAAATAGACGATTGTTTTATTCAATTTAACCTGTTCTACCAGATCACGAGAGATAATATGGTTATTACCAGACACCTTATATATATGTACATATTCGCAGATCTCTTTATTAAATAATTTTTCATTAATTATTAAAAAAAATCGCAAAATGGTAGACGATTTTTTTATTCAATTTAACCTGCTCTACTAGATTACGAGAGGTAATACGATTATTTTACCATGGACACACTCTCTCTCTCTCTCTCTCTCTCTCTCTCTTTCTTTTTTTTCTCTCTCTCTCTTTCTCTCTCTCTCTCTCTCTTTCTTTTTTTTCTCTCTCTCTCT
>NW_020222309.1:23427-46866 GCF_003070985.1 Temnothorax curvispinosus
ATATATATATATATATATGTATATATTATATGAATTCTTAACACCTTTTTACACATACATCCATATTCTTTTGTTTCTTTTATTTTATTTCTTATTTTCTTTTATACTATTTTATTTTATTTGACTCTTTACATGGTGAATATAATTTTATAATATGTTTCCTATATTTATATATAATAAAATCATAGTCCACGTTAAAAAGCATAATACTATTTTATTCACTTTATCATTTTATTCTCTGATAAATTATTTTATAATGCGCGATTTCAGAAATCCGAATTGCATGATGCGGACCACATTCAAATATGCACGTAGATCATTAAGTATAGAAATGTTTGCGCAGGTGCTTGATTAAGTTGATAAAGATAAATTTATCTTGCAAAAATCATGCGGTATATAAAGTTTTATTTTTTTATACTTATTAAAGCAAAATGCAGGCTATAAAAGTAATAGATAAAAATTACTGTATTCTCTTTGATAATATCCATCGCTTTTTATTAAAATATCCCATTGTATATATAACTTATATATTTTTTAAAAATAACCCATTATTATGCTGTAACGAGCTTTCAATTAATTATTAAATTTAATATTTAATAATGATAAATATACATAAATTTTATACATACATTCTCATAAATATACCATATGTTTATATTCCTACCAATTATATTACGTGCTTAATTTTATCGTTAACGTTTATGAGTGAAATATTGTCTCGATTGAAAACGAAATAAGAAAACTCGATTCGAAAAGATTGGTTTAGTTTGATAATTCTCGTAACTGAAATTTTGTGCATTATTGATTGACGACTAATTAATTGGAGACTCGTGATTTTAATTAAAGCTTACCTTTCTATATGTATCTTTCATATCTATTTCAATTAGGCGTTTGGAATTCGAATATGGACAGTGGCGGTTTTCAATATATTGGTTATGAAATTCTAATAATTCCACAGCTTCATTGAGCCAGAAATGTATCATTTTCATATCCATCTATCTTTGGTTCGACAAAATTTTGATCTATCGTCTGTTAATTAATCGTCTATTTATATTGTCCAACGAAATGGTACGAATTTTAATATTCAAGTGCGATATAAATTTCGGTATCGGTTTTATCGAATCTTTAGAAGCAAATATGTACAAAAATTAATGAAATTTAAGATTTAAACTCTTAATTGTCGAGAACTTTCATAAAATATATTTGTTAATTTTTTTCAAAGTTAATCTCTTACATATTTTGTATAGGATAAAAAAGAACACGTGTTTCTAATATACATGTTTTATTAGTCTCTCTTTCTCTCTCGCTCTCTCTCTCTTTCTCTCTCTCTCTCTCTCTCTCTCTCTCTCTTTCTCACTCTCTTTCTCTCTCTCTTGCTTAGATGTATTTTTTTATTATTATTTATGTGACATATTAGTTTTGAGTGTCAATCGTCCCGACAGTCTCTTCGGAAACTGGTAATTGAGTGCAGTTACGCAATAAGTAATTAAGTTTTCGTAATTTTTAGTTCTATATTGATTTTTGTATTGTATTGTGGACAGGAAATTTTTTAAAAACGCATAAAGCACATGGAAATGTATATGAAGAGGATTATAATTCGAGATAATTCATTATATTCGAGATAACGTTGGCGTAGAATTTTATTTCTAACGTTTCGCGAAATTTGCTCTAGCAAAAGAAGGTTTTGCAGTTGGTTCCGCATTGTAGAACTGCGTCCAATTAAAACTTTAATTTCCTGTCCAATCTATCAATATTATCTCATGGATATAGCCGGTGTCTACTTATACGTGATATTTCGAGAATTGTTACGAGGGGTAAAAGAGTGCCGCGCAGCAAGTCGTACTTGCCGACATCGACAGCGACTGCTGTCTGGCGATTAACATATAAATCAAACCTCCGACGGCAGGCTAGCTCCTCCTTCTCGCGCTCGAATTCGCTCCCGGATTCCCCTGTTACCCACGCCGGATGCGTGTGCGCCGCCAGCCACCTTTGTGTACTGTTCCCTCTTCCTCTCTCCTTCTCTCTCTCTCTCTCTCTCTTTCCCGAAGACGCGCTGAAGAGATGTGCGGATGTTGAGAAGCTGAGAGTCATCGAGGATGTATTTTCCGCTCAGCTGAACAATCAGCAACGAACATGGTGTTCGACTGAAAGCGTGTGAGCAAGACGATACTCAGTGCCTGTTTTAGGCCATTCTTTCAAAACAATTAATTATCTCGTGAACTAGGCAAATATGAATTTTCAGCACACAAATATGGAAAGAAATTTTTACATGTGAAGAGCGTGGAATTACATTATCAGTAATTTCATATTCCATGCAGATTTACGCGTCGAATTTGCAGGGAAATACTTGTTTTTGACCATTGTGCAAACTTATGAGAAGTTTGGTCATGCTAACACGAGATACGAGATCTTTACGCAATTCTTTAGATTGATCGATTATCACGAAGCTTTGATAATTAATTTAATATTTTCCTGTATACTGTGTGACACGTATGTGCCGTATGTGCAACTTGACCGGACGTGTTTCCGAGGACTGAAGTTCCACTTAGCGAGAGGTCTACGGGCGTAATTTGAGGAAGGAAACTAACATCCTTGCTTCTCTCCAGTACATCTCGTTCTGAAGCCATGATGAGTAGCCGAGGTGGAACGAGTCCTGGGTGCCGTAAGTCTGCCACGCAGGACTAACGAGACCTGGTCCTGAGAGGATTCCCGGTTTGGACATTCGTACCTACCGTAACGGGTACTTTCTCCTTTACCTGCTCTCCTATTCTTTCTGCTTTCTCCTTTCCTTTGCCTATAATACGAGTGTCGCGCGCGCGCGCACGTCCAAGACGATTACTGCACACTGGGGACGCGCGTTGTAACGGCGTATGCAATTTCCACACTCTCGCTGTTCGCAATTTATCAGCGGTGAGAGTCGACCGCAGAAGCGCGCTGGAAGGTGGAAGATCGAGAAACGAGAATGTATCCCGCCGAGGACATGTGTCTTGTTGTTTCTTCACGCCGAAATAGCGTAGAGAGGGATGAGAATTGGCTGAGGGTACTTACTTTCCCGTGAGATGCGGTCGTTGCGATTCGACGGCGATCGCGAGTGCAGTCCGATGGAGAAAATATTGCGAGATATCTGAAAGATAGTGAAGGCGCGAATCGGGCGCGAAATGAGATAAACGCTTCAGAAACAAGTCTTCGACTGTTGCGCGACGTGGGTTTGTGACTTCGACTTATGCTCGAGGGGCTGGTGCAATTTTTATCGCGAAGCAGGATTATACTGCGGCAACACAACTCGGGTCTGGTTTAGCGACGCACCGACGATACATCTGCGTGCGAGAGCCCGGCGCGTGCCAATTAACAATTAACAATTTTGATAACGAGCTGTAGAATAATTCGAATTAGCTCTAATCGAATAATTCCGCGCTGCGTCGGAATGCACTTTCCGTGCCTATGTACCCTCGTATCCACCCGTTGTCTAGCCGCTTTAAAGCCGCACCTGTACGTACGTCAGCCACATAATTGGCTTTCGCGATCGTGCTGAAGTACTTGAAGGCGCGAGGATTACCGGGAACCTGATTGCGCGAGAGCTTTGTGCGGCAATTTGGATTTTCTCGTCGTTCCCCTGCACCCTTCGCCTTCGTCTTTGCCATCACTATGTCGCCTCTATAAAGCTTGTGCGTCTTGCTTTGCAAGTAGATAGAGATGCGTTCGAAAGAGCAGGAAATCGGCAGACTGAAACTATCTTTCTCGATAGGATACATTGAGCATTACCATCTCTTTTTAGTTCATAATTAATAAGACGAGTATTTAACGGAAGCCGAACTGTCTTTGACATTATTTGATAACGTTTAATAAACCGCAATTACGCTGATCATATAAACGTAAAAATATTAGAGATAAGATAAATATTGCATTTCATTTCTTTTTAAATTATTAAAAAATGTTTTAAATATAAGAAAATGGTAGAAAAACGTGAAAAATCGAATAAAATATGTAAAAACTAGATTTAATTTTTATAACTGTAATGTTATTTAAAATAATGAATCGGTATTACGCAAATGCCACTGCAGTTTAAGCTTTAATTTATTATTTAACGTTCATTCTATTACCTTTACAAAAGGAATTTTTTAACCGACAGCGGAATAAAACGTGAGCTTTGTAACGTATCATCGGAGAACCCATTAAAATTCAGCTATTGTCGCAACTATTAATCGATAAGGTGAGCCGAGTGGACGCTCGTTAGCGCGATCTGCACGGAGACGTAGTTAGGATCGACGATTGTCTGGCGAATGGCCGACAAGACGTAGAAAAGATGACCCCATAACGTGGCCAAACGACTAGGAAAGAGCGTCGGTTTACTCAAATGAGGGTGGGATAGATAGGACGTCGCGCGGGACGCGCGGCATAGAGGCCGGAGTTGTAATTATACCTGCATGCATCGTTCCTACGTGCATTATAAATGGCTGTGCATTATGAATGAACCGCCGGACGAACCCGCCGGATTATCCTCCCGAAAGAATGGTCCTGTTATCCTACGTAAATCATACCCACCGGCGTCGTTTTGCACCACCGGCGATGTTCTAGCAACCGGGGGGATAATTTCAGCATCGGCGAGCGCGCAAATGCGAGTAATAAGCGTCCCGACATTTTCCAAAGTTGATACTCTCTCCGCGACACGGCGATGTTTCCTAATATCTTATACAAAAAAAGCTTCTTTTTCTCTTTCTCTTTTCTTTTTTGAAGAACATTATGAACCATTTGTAAGGGCTTAGAAGGATACGGTATGTGGCAAAAGGAAGAAAAAAGATTCGCGAAACATAAATTTGTCGGGTCTGTATATCATTTTAATGTTAATGACCGACACTATCGTCATATGTAAGTTTTATTAAGGATTTGTGCAAAGGAGAACGGTCAATAAGGCCTGTTTTCGGCCCCCTCCAAAATTGGACCAAAATGGGTGGAATCACTTTCTTAGACCCTTGGAAGTAATTCTCCTTTCTCACGACATATCTGCTTTAACTGTCTGGACGTGAAAGTTCGGTCTGCTAAATCGTACACAGATTGTATATCTTGCAGCGAAGTATGCATGACTTTGTAAATTTATTGTGTGGCTGCATTTAAAGGAAATTAATAGATTTAAATTATTTTGTGAACTATATATCCTGTAATAGTTTGCATTATTTTATATACGGGCTTCTACGATATATAAAAAAAATTGAATTTCGATAAATTAGCGGCTATTTGAAAAACTAGTGCAATTTAATAAATATCCCACAATTGTACTTACAATAACATATTTTAAAAGTTAATTAAAGTCGAAAATTCTAAATGTGAAAATGTCAAGATATAATTTCCGATTATTAGAAACAATTGTGTGACCTCAATGATTTCATATTCAAACTTTTAGATTTAAATTTTTGATGCAATTTCCAAAATGCGATTTTCTAGTATGTTTGTTGCGGAATATTTTATATATTACATATATATATTATAAGAAATTTTTTTCTATCTCTTTCAACTATTTTTAAAAATAAGTTAATATTGTGTTACATATATCTATTACCAGTACCCCTTAAATCACCGAATTTAGATAACATGTGGAAACATGTAATCATAATCCATTTTATCATCGCATGTCATATTAATTTTGATAAAATAGATTTATATATAAATCCATTTCATCAAAATTAATATGAAGATATAAGTAACGGAATATATTTGACGCTAGAGAGCGATTTACATATATTCGGGACAATAGAACGGTGAACTCGCGGCCTTGATGTTTAATTTTGCGGCGTACAGCGGCCTGTTCTTTATCCGAAGTCTGCGCGGCGCGCGCTATCACGCGCGCTATCGTGCGATGATGGAAGTTGAGCCGGTTGGCAGCATCGCGAGCCGGAGTCCGTCTATCGTCGCATTATTCATTCTCTGTGAATAAGTAACGTTTCTCAGATCGCAAGATTAACAATTCAGCCATTTCAGCATATCAAAGCGACGCGCGACAGCGTCGATGATATTCCGCGTTAATTTATTCATTCAAGGTATATAAGGAATTAAAGCGATAGAGGTTAGAAAATTATACTATCGTTTCATTACGATTCATGGATAATCAGCGCGTCAATATGATACCTACAATTAGATTAGAATTTATTTTACATAGCGCTTTTCGCCACTTCAAACATAGATAATTTAATCATTATTGTTGGATAGGAAAAGTGCGGAATAATTCATAAATTAAGCTAAATCGAATGTTTCAAAAGTAACAGAAAATCGTGACTATAGACGTCGTGTCGTGATACATACGTTTGTTAATAATTTCGTGCATTTCGGGAGATTGCGAGTCGTGTACGATTAATATCGGAAATATCACGCAAAATGCCGTCCAATCGTACTTTGATAATTAATTCGCGCGTGATCGTAATTACTTAATCGTGTTTTTGCGAGTGCTGTGTTAACTACAGAGGAAAAATCTCGGGAAAAATCTGAGGGGAGAAGGAGGAAGAAGGTGTTAAGAAGTAAATGTGATTTAATATTTGCATATATTATATGTTACTTACAATATTAATTGTTTAATATTGTTTATTTGAATCATTTATCGATTGATTTAAATAAGAATTAGAAAAAACTACTTTTGAACTACTCGATAATGTTTAATAAACTGCAATTACGCTGATCAAATAGATGTAAAAATATAGAAACCAGAGAAAGTAGGTATATAAATATTATATTTCATCTCACATTTTGCAATTGTATACATTTTAAATGTTTTAAATATAAAAAAAGATACGAAGACATGAAAAATCGAATAAAATATGTATAAAAAGTTAGATTTTATATTAAGTAATCACGCATTCACTTACAAAATTAGATTAATCCATGATAATTAGCTTTCAAACGAGATCAAGTTAATCTCTCTGCGAATTTTTTACGTGAAGATATTGACAATTAAGTATATCGACCTATGATTTTGATCTAGTGGTGGAATAGGCCAACGTAAGCATGTGCGTTTCGTCGGCGACATATCGTGTTTCAAAGCACTTGTACACGTGTTTTCACACCTGTTTTCTAGCGCACCTGTCAAATTACATGCAAGAAATAACGTTACGACAGTCTTTCACGTATGGCGCGTGGAGTTATAGCATTTTAAATTTTTAAAATCTATAACTCCATGAAAAATTGACGTAACAACATGCGACAAAAGTTTATTTTGAATACATGCGATCTTATCATAACACCTATATGTGTATACAATAAAAAACACTGAATTATAAAATATAAGGAATGATCTATATAATTTTTAAAACTATAGAACAGTAGAAAAGAAATAATTGTTAATGTATTCTATTAAAAATAATTAGTTATCAGAGAAATGTTAAGAACCTCTTAAAAAAATATATGAGAAGTGTAAAAAGAAAGATAGCATATTTTTTCATCATCAGAAATAGTATTGTCATGTAAAAAGGATGCTAATCGTCAATGGCATTTAGCGAAAATATCGAGAATTTTAGAGTAATGATAAAAAATGGCGAAATAAACTTAAAATAAAAAATGAATTAAAATAAAAAGCAATAACAAGTATATTTAAAAATAATTGCAACTGTAGGAAATTGGTTGAAGTATACGTGTATCACTAGCAAACACAGTAAATTACATTGAATGTAAAACTGAATAATTAAAAAAATATCAGCGACAGCATAAAAATGCAGCGAGTATGTTTACCTTAATTTTTCATAGCCCATTTATTTATATTTATCGATAAATAAACTTATTATCACTTGAAGCAAGAATGATATGAGATCCAATAAATTTTTCATCGCTGAAAATATTTTATGTAGATTATACTAGTTATTTACTAATATACTTTGAAGTAAAAGTTTGCAATTTTTGTTAGTACATTATTAATATTATAAATTCATAATCACGCGATGGTATACGTGCAATAGGGACATATAAAGTGTCGAAAAGTTCATGGAAATGACGGACATATTATTTCATGGCGTTTTACTTCTCATATAACATTTTAAAATCTTAATGGGGTGCATGTGTGTGTGTATGTGGAGGCATGTAAAGCGTTAAGGGCGGCCGAGCAATGAATTAATTACGTGGGTTAGTCGTTCGCACTCTGAGATAGAATCGTGTGAGAGAAATTCGCGAGCTCGATTTAATATTTCACTCGGAGCCGCGGGGTGCGAATTTCTCGCAAAACCTCCGCATGAAGCCGAAATATACGCTCTGTGTCGCTCTGTGTAATATCGCGTAATATTATTTGTAATAAAATTTAATTAACCGCACACAGAGCTGCGGCGGCCATTAGCACTCGTGACTTCTGCATAATACGGCCCACTAAATTACGGTTGATGCTGCGCGCCACGCGACGTTCGTTCTCTGTCTACGGTAATGCCGCGGAATTGGACACACCGACACACCATCGGCGATCAACATCGCGACAACGTGAACGAGCGACCGCGGCCGCCGTCGCGGTCCTGTCGCATTTTTCAAACTCTGCCAGCCGAAATTTCGAGCCGCGCCGCGGCTCTTGGTGCTAGTGAGCGCGATATATCAATCCGCGTGGCGCGCCGGCACGTCGGTGATGAAACGGCAGGTCGGGTTGTATAAAAATATTGGGTGCAAAGCAATTTGGCGATGGCGCAACCGTACAACTGCTCTGGCTCTGCCACTAGTGACCTATTTCGAGGTCGTGCCGTACGAGAACTAGGATCCCGCAGGGATGACTGATCCACACAGTCATTTGGGCTTAGCGAACCCACGGACCCGAGCCCATCGCATTGCGGATATCCATATACATTTACACGACGCACGATACGCACAAACACACGCAGCCACACACGCACGCACGGACGCACACCTGACCATGTGTACGCACTTCTGTGAACGATAAATGAATAATTGAAAGAAAGTAGAAGCAAAAGGTAATCTAAACAAGAAAAAGAATAAGAATAGTTTGAAGTCTAGATGTATGTGTAGTAAGAAACTTTATTAAATTGAAAACACTATAGGGACTAAAGAAAAAACCAGAAATATAAATTTAGAAAGTAGTCCTTTTGCAGAAATAGAAATTATATAAAATATTTAACATTATAAGCAATATATTCTAAAAATTTCAATGTTAATTTGAAGAACTGGCATCCAATTAATATGCATTTAATGAACAGTATTTAAGATTAAGACTGATACCGCGGCCTACTAAGGATCGTCAACTTCACACATAATATCCGTGCAATGAAATGTTTCATTGAACAATGCTTTAGTTGGTAACTTTAAGCGGTAACTCTCGACGAGCTTGCCGGATGCATAACTTCCCTAACGTGCCGCGATGGAACGCGTCCTGCGGTCGGGTCACCTGTTAAGCACAATGCTTAATCGAGCTCCGTAAGTGATTAGGAAACTCTGAGGGGGAAACCGCCGAAATAATTAACATCCGCGTCTCGGCGCGCGTCGACGGTGTTAGAAACGCTAAACGGCATGTAACGTTATCGAGCGAGTAAACGTGAAACGGACCCGCGGTCCCGCATTAGAGCACGAAAATTCGAGCTCGCCTCCCCTCTCGTCCTTCACCTCTCCTCCCTATCTCACGAGCAATTCCGTCTGCATGTGAGATATCGCGGTCTGCGGTCCAGATCTTAACATATAACTTCCCCATGGAGGTTTGTTAGCCGGCGTTGCGCGCGATATAGCGCTCGAATACGTGTTAAGTATCGCATTCTCGACTGGGTCCGCGTTCTCTCCGTTCGTCTTCGTTCGTTCGACCGACGCGACGGACGGACGGTTGAGGTCAGGGTTAATTGAACTCGGTTAGAATTGGGTTTCACGAGTCGTACTAAGCGTCCTCGTCACAAGGATATTTGTTTCGGTGCATGGCGAACAGTGAATGCCACCGCTTAGAGGATTCGCTAGATTTCCTTTCGATGAGACTCGTGTAATGTAATTGGTGAGAATTGCATTCATTAGCTAATCTAACTTAACAAGAGGCAAACATGGAAATCGATTACTATTATAAAACAATAGGATAACGAGAGGCTATTTGAGTCAGTTAAAGAAAAAAATTGGATAAAAAATTTTCAAGACATCTAAAAATCTTGGAAGCCCGGGGAATCCAAGAATCCTTTTAGGGCAACTGAAACAGGTAGAAATATTAAATCGGCCTTAATAACAAAAGTTAATAAATTAATGAAGAATATAATTGGAGTTCCATAACTCAAAAAGTCCCTCTCTACCTTAAGTGCAGATAAAGTTGTAATCACGAGAATGATTCTAAACTTTTAACGCGCTATTTAAAAGATCAACCGGCTTTCATATTGCGAGAGCACGTATCGCATATACGAGCCGGACGATTGCACGCGCTCAAAAGGTTTAAAATAAGAGTCTCTTTCAACTTTACTCATACTCTGGGCATTTATTTCTACAAAGAGGATAATCCGCCGGATTTCAGTTGGTTATTGCCAACTGTATGTGAAATTTACGATAATCCCTCCTGTTGGCACCAGGGTCTCGTTCTTAACACCAATTTAATGCTACCTCTTTTATCGTTACCCGCCACGTTAAATCCACGCATCTATAAATTATGCTTTTTTTAGTATTTTGTTGCGTTTGTTCTCGAAGAAATACGAGATGACGGATCCAATATGGCAGACAAAAATGCAAAAATATAGTCGGATTTGCATGAAAATTGCTTCGTGGAGGGTCCAACAGCAAAAGGGTTAAACGCGATGAAAATCGCGGCTGTGATTGTACATGCAAATACCTTCGTCATTCGAATACGGTTATTATAAAGGCGGAAAGATGTTGCATATGGATTGGAATCATCAACCCAATTTCCGATACCAAATACCTAACCGTTCTGTTGGAAGCAGCGAAGAGGGATATGAAAACGCGAGTAATGGCGATCGAATGATATTCGCAACAATCGTTAGCTCGCCAGTACCTTCGATTATTATTTTACATATCTTCCTATCTATTATTATTCCATGCAGATGCGATTTTTAGCGAAGCTAAATTCAATCGCGGTTCGTATTTCTCTACCATAAATTCGCCCATGTGTATTGTTGTATATCAGGAATTCGAGACAGAATAATATTGAAAAAAGGGAATCAAGATGAGGTAAAATCGGAAACTGCGAAAAGGTGGATTTTTTCGGTGCGTACCTTTTTCAAATTTTATGGAATAACCTATGTATATATATTTAGAATTTATTTATCTGTAAGTATAATTTATCGTAACGTAATGATGGTCTCTTATTGTTATTAACAATTTATCGAAAAATATTTATCAGTCGTCTATCAAAATTTTAGGAAAAATTTCGATACCGTGAATAACACTTAATAACATATTATGATTAACGTATTTTCAAGTATGCATATAAATCCACATTAAACAGATGCAATAGATTATTAAACAAGAGATAAGAGCGTTAGAAAATGTTGCTATTACGAAGCGTAGCAAGGGCGCGCAACATTTCTTCTTCGTATATATCGCGATATATTTATTGCACGGAATACGTGCTCACGTTTAAGCGAGGCTGCTACTGGATAATGAACGTCCCAAAACGTCCCAAATTCCGGATGCGGGACGAACACTATTTCCGCCACGGGAGCAACAATTTCGTGCGGTTTTATATCACTCGCCCCCGGAGTCAGCGCTGTGCTCGTGTATCGTCTTCAACGTGTGCCACATGTTGAAAAGTGCATACGTTCGACCGTCGCATCACGTACGGTTTACGTGACAGGCCGCGTCGTTCGTTCCGCATTTGTTGCTCCTCGCGAAATTTCTTTTGTCGCTTGCAAAAAACGTAAAAAAAAAAAAAAACAGCTTTGTGAAACGTGATGCGTATTGCGTATTATCTTGTTAATTTCGGACGTCAAAATGTAAAAGTAATTTAACGACGACGCGGCAATTTTCATTATAAAGAGTTTCGAATGTAATACTTGAACAATACTGCGCTGTGCAAATCAATTAATTATTACTTAAATTACTATTTTGTATCAAAGTGAGCACTATGTTACAAGATACATTTTCGCTACTCGCATTTCGTCGGCGCTGAGCTCTTAAATTTTCACCCGGTTCGCATTTTTGGGCTTTCCATTTCGATGACAGGCCAGCCGCGCAAATTAAAAGCGCAGCGTGGGCTCGCCGCGGGCAAACAATTTACCGTGGTCGCGACGAAATATTTGCTTCCTCATAAACAAACCTGGTGATCCAATTTGTGCGGGATGCATTTAGTTGGTTTCAGCGCATCGCGTAAGTTGTCGATACGTTATAGCAGTGAACGTTAATGAATCATTAAAAAAAGACTAAAAAGATCTGCAGTTACAATTTCTCACGAATTTTATTATTGTCAGCATACAATTTTTATTTGTTACAGTCGCAAATAGAAAAAATACACTTTATTTATAAAATGAATATGCATTTAGTGTTAACGTAATATTAATACATCAGTATTAACTCTTAGCATTAAATTGAATTAAATTTATTGGAACATTGCGTGAAGAATCTATAAATACTTGATGGAATATCCTGCTTATAAACTAAATATTTTTATCACATACACAAACCTTCAGTTCCTCATGGCAATGAGAATCTTTATATTAAATGCCATTATTGAGAAATTGTTATTATTTAATAAAGGCGCTTTTATCTCAATATACGAGGAATCACTTTAACAGTTAACGTCAGAGAGAATTTTCCGTTGATTTTATATCGTTTGGTTTTGATTAAAGTTTCTATCTTGTGCTTACGCATAATACGTCCGTACATACATAGAACATAAAAACAGCGCAACATATATTTCTTTACGATCGATTTGACAAAGGAATCAGTAAGTCGCAAGACAAAACGAGTTCGTAGATCCGAAAAAGTCTGTTGACACATCGGCTGAGCGCCGATCATGCCGCAGCCGTTACAATGCAATGCTATGTATCGGGTATCCGCGAATCATGCGATACGTACACCTTACGTGTAACGCATCACGCGCCACGCATACGCCACATAGATTACCACGTTACGACCAGCCGATAGGACTCTAAGCGAGATAGGCAACTGAGCCTCGAGCGTGCGTCACGAGGCGACACATTCTCGACATATCTTAGAATTCGACAACAAATGTAAACTATCAAAATCTAGGTACGTATAATTACATGTAATTTAGTTTTTTACGTTGTTATTTTTTCGAAGCATATAAGGTTGACACGTTTGTTGATTTTATCAGAACGCTCACCATTTCGAAGAAAACGTGTCCTCTGGTATACAAGCTGGATGGTTGTGTCAAACAAATAAAAGCTTTCATTGGATATTTTTATAATAAAAAGAAAAAAAGGACGCAGAGTGACTGAAATATATTCTTAGTTAGATATATTTTTAAATTTTCTTGTGTCAGGCATTTATATATCCTTTGCAGGAGATTTTACACTTCCTAAAATATCTTTAGTCTACAGCATCTTATATTAATGCTCAATGTTAGTTCGAGATAATCCAATAATTTGAGGAATTTTATTTTTAAGCCATTACTTATGGTATATTAAGGAATTTAATAATTGACCGCGACTACTGAAATAACCCACACGAATCGATGTTTAATTTATGTGCGACTTTACTCGGCTCGCGGCTGCCTACTTGAATCGTTAATATCCATCGGCTCTAATTCAACTCAACGGAGTTGCGCGAGTTTCTTGTCTTTGTTCCCTTGCTGCGCGGCGCGCGATGGTTTAGTGATTGTGATGAGAACGCGTCCCGGCGTAACGGTAGAGACAGTCGGAAAGACAGGCACTTCCCTACCAGATCTTACCACCTTGCATAATGCATCGCACGACGCCACTAAGTCAAAGGGGAAACTTCCCTGACGTGAAACGCCAGGGACACACACGTCCCTTTTCCACTCCTCTCTTCCTTCCTTATTGTTCAGCAGCCCGGTTGCAAATCCCTCTATTGGGTTTCGACCTGTTTCATTCTCCCTCGACTGTTTCTATCTCTCACTATGCATCAATTTCATTGTTCGTTAATTGCTGAAATATTTATTGATCCGTCGCCGCCTGTCACGGATTTTATAGATAGACGTACGTGAAATTATGACCGATGCGACATGGCAATCCGTATATAGTGAGTGAACTGTCTGGTTATTGAAACGAACGCGTTTGAGCTCTTGTACCGTGAATATAAGAATAAAAAATGGTTAATGGTCGAATGTTGGTTTATGCGTAAAAATTTCCTCCATATCGTCAACTGGGGCATAAAAGCCCGTAGGAATTTCTCATGCAAAGATAATTGACATTTTAATCAAATTGTTATACGCATTAGCGCGATCGAACGTGCGTGATTTTCGTTCGCTTCGAATTTGCCTGCGTTGAGTTCCACAGAGGAACACGGTGCGGTACGTTAATTCCAAAATCCTGTGAAGCGCACTTCGACCATCGTCATCTTGTATGTATCACGTCGTAGTTGCGTAGACGCTACGTGCGCGGACGGTGGTATAGTAATCTACTTCACGCGAAGTTTCTGCCGAGCTCGAGTTAAGTCGGCCGCGTCGAGTAAGCCCCCGGTGTTACCACGGCTGATGAGTCCGGGACACTTTGGGGGTACGGTTACCGAAAGACGACACGTTCTCGTCGCATCACGATAGAAAGTCACTTCGCCGACTTCGGTACGGCGTATCCGGCGACCGCTTTCTTGATACCGACTTTCGAGGTTCCGATCGTATCGCCGACAGTGTCGGATTCACTTCGTTTGCCGCGCAAAACTGATTTTCTGTTTGTTTTAACAAAAAGTTGATTTTAAGCTGGGCACACTTCACTTTTTATAAATTTGTATCTTATAAATTTATACAATTTTATTATACTTCCGCAAATCTATTATAAAATCTTATAATAGATAATAAGAGATAAGTCTATGATTGATGCGACGTTATAAAAAACAAGAAAATAACGTAAATTAAGAATGATAGTTTTGTTGAAAATTAAATAATAGTTTTCTGAAAACTTTAAACTTACGATTTTGGAACTATATGTTTTAAATGACAATGAATTATATATTGTTACTGGTGCGACAGTTATAAAATTAGGATCATTGAAGATTTTATTTAGAAAGTATTTTGCATTAATTATGTTTTATGAGTATGAGTTTTAGATTATATAACAGATAATCTGCTATATATATTTAATATGTATGTCTATACGTAACATTAACACAGAGCTGAATTAGCTAACTCTAGCGTACTTTGATGTTCTAAATTTTACATGCATTACGAAGAGCGATAATCATATAACTTTGTGTCATACCACTAGTTAACTTAGAAGGCTTAGAACTGAGGGGAGTATGTACTTCGTGAATGCGCTTATTCGGTACTATATAATGAACTTTCAGTGGTCACAGTTTAACGTTAATGGTATCTTATACACTTACACAATAAAACTTAAACGCTGCCACTGTATTAGTCAAAATCTTTGCATATTTATATTATTTATAACTAAAATTTGCTTTCCTAAAAGGTTTTTAGTCTATAGAAATGTCTCGTAATACCTTGTAATGTGCCGTATCGCATATTGCTATTGTATGCATAGCAATAACAGAATCTATTTCCAATCTCAAGAGCATTAAATCAGTGTTCCAAAACATATTTGTATATCGTCGGTTGTATTATATCGAACAATACACTACTATCAACATATAATATTTTTAAATTCGAGATTAAAACAAATTCTTCTTTTATTAAATGGTTTAACAACTCAAAAACAAACGTGTTTTTTAAACATTAAATCGAGTTCAGTCATATATACACATAAACTATTGTATCGAATCCTAATCTTCTAAAAATAGCTAAAATCGATTTTTTTCTATGACATTCTTTATTGATGTGAAAATCATGGAGCGTCGTTGGTCTATTTAAAAAGTTAGATGTATTAGTACATTTTCAGAAGGACAGAGAGAGAGAGAGAGAGAGAGAGAGAGAGAGGAGGGAGGGAGGGAGAGAAAGAGTACGAAGACATATAAATTTATAAACATCACTTTATACTCAGTACTTTGCACACATATAATTGTAATTTAAATAATTCAATTCTGAAGGACATAAGTGCAATTAACGAACATTATAATATGAATGTTAATGTCAGTTATAATAATTAGTTGAATATTTTTACGATAAGTCTGTTTAAATTATATTGTATAATTATGGCTCGTAGTAATCTTTCCAAGGACACTAGCACATATATACATACATTTAATTTTATTTTTTAATTCTAATATTATTGAGAAAGGGAAAACTAACAATATTTACTACAATATTTTTATTTTTTCCACTCTTTTCTTCTTTATTTATAATTGCTACAGATTTTAAAATTGAATAAAGTATAACTAAAGAACTTTCTAACTTCAAAAATTCGTCTGTGAAAAAGTTAAATAGAGAAATCGGGAGTGATGATATTGATATCTCGACGGCATCTAGTATAAAAGCATGTTATCAAATTGCATTAAATAACTTTACTGATCGATTTCAATTTAATTATTATATGCATCATATTAAATCTGGTAATTGGAGACATATACTCAAGATAATTATATGTATAATTAAAATTTTTATTATTAGAACAATTAACTGATAGATACGTGGACACATGTACGTAATATTGTTGCAATAGCATATTGTCGTGTAGTATTTTAAATGCAAAATGATTTAATATCGCGTAATATTATAAAATAATTACTAATTTATTAATATCATTTTAGAATAATTGCAAAGATTTCTTTATTTTTGATTTTTAAAGATAGTATTGCTAATTTAATCAAACTTTGAATAACAGAAAGAATATAAAAGTAAATGAAAATTAGGACAATTAGTTAAATTAATTGGATATAAGCTACTTAATATTTTTTAATAAAATTTTCATTTCTGATTTACATGGAATAAAAATGTTGCTTACGTATTACGATAATATTTTTATTACGAAAAATTAATTTAAGATTTAACGATTTAGTAACGGCAAGAAAGTATCTTAAACAATATTGTTTAAGGTAAAACGTATAATTTGGATAATAGTTAGTGCTATTACGCATTCGATTATAAATAATGCCGTGGCGAGCAACGCAATAATATCTATATCGTAACGTTGATACCATGGTTTATCGCTGTCACTAAATCGAAGATGATTTACCCCTTTGTGACGCATCACGAATTCTACCCACCATATTAAATTTTCAGTGCTGTTATATGGTTGATTCTTGAAGAGAGAACTTAGGTACATCATCTTTTCTTTGTAACTACAAAGTAAATTAATAAATTCTCAATTTAACTGTATCAATAGTTAAAGAAAAACTTATTAATTTTTTAAGTATTATATAACAAAAACTGATCATAATATAACTTATATTAGTGTATATCTATTACATATTGACTTCTAAGAGAATTTTATATAAATGGAACAATTAAGATGTAAAAAAGAATTCAGAATTATTTCACCAAATTTGTTGTAAAATATTTGTTATACATCACAACTTTTAAATATAATATTACAGTATAAATGTGAATTGTCAATAAGAGATTACTGGTAATTCGTTTATATTGTAATATCATCTTCGAACATTATATCGATCCAGATACTAGTTTATAAACTAGTTTGTCAGTCATATATAATTGACGAAACCTAGATGGAAATTTGCATGTCAAGCATTTATGACTGACATCCAAATTTCAGGTAATCAACGTATTATATGCACATAATACCTTTTATCATTGAGGATTTGATAAATAGCACTATCAAGACGTTCCTTGGTTAATTCGTTAAATTTAATATATATTGCCGCACCCAACGAGACCAATCGTCGAACTCGATTTTCTTGTTCGGACATAGTCGGAATTCCTAAGATTGGAACCGCGTAATGGACAGCTTCTTCAGTACTTTGGGCCCCTCCTTGATAAATAAACAGCTTGATGTTCGGATGAGCTGCACGAACGAGATAATTAACGCTGCGCATCGTGTAAATGGACTATCGATCGCGGAATAATGACTTCACACTTTTAATTTTACCGAGTACGCCTTGCTGCAAAAACCATTCTGAGATAAATGCATTATCGAGCTTTTCCGGCAACTCGCAGTCGAATTTCCAAACTATTTTATAAGGTAACTTCGAAAACACTTCAACAATGTTCTTCAGCGTTTCTTTCGGTAAATCATGGCAAGTGGTAATAGTTCCAAAGCTCACGTAAATAAATCCTTCCATCGCGTCATCTAGGAATTGTCCTAAGTCCTTGTCATTGATTTAAGTTTATTACTCATGTTTATTAAGAAATAATGGAAGTAGGTAATAAGCAAATAGCTCGACGATATCTCAGAAGAATAATTGTTAATGATTACATACTTTTGGTAAAGATGGTGGTGTTTTTTGTATATGGATACCGTTAAAAAATATTGCGTTTGGCTGTTCGGGTCTGGGGTATGCAAGTATCGGGTTCTCATTGACTAACATCACACTCATGTTCTTCATTATGTCGACGATGTATGGTATATCGTTTCCGAGATATTTTTTAACGATTTCCTGCTCCACTGTTATGTAATTATTAATCCAATAATGAATAAGGCACCACGTGTCGATAAAGTTCCACAGTCTTTGCCAAATCGACGGATTTTCTTCAGGTAGTATATTAAATTCCCAGTTTGAAGGATGCGATGGATATATAGAACTACCAAAAATATATCGATGGTAATTGTGTATGTTCACAGATATAATTCCTAAGATATATATAATGTCACGGATTAATCGATATCAATCTTTTTTTTCATTACACATTTTGAGTATTCTTGTTTTAAGAGAAAAAGTCAATATTTTTACGCTTATGACGAGCAATGCATCTTTAAAATATTGACCATTTCTTGTATAATACATGTCATTTGCGAGATAACTTGTATATATTATTTGCAGAAATCATCTTACCTATAAGAGGAGCGTTAAATCTATACGCCATAGTAGATAGTGACATACAACCTAGTGATTCTAGAATAACCGCGTCGAACTTCTCATTGCTATCGTGTCTGTAGAGTTCTTTAAATTTTAGGTCTTCAAATATTTTTATGCTTACTTGATGTGATAACTTCCAAAAGAATTTGAGGAATTCGATCATCGGCAGTTGTGATACTAAATAGTAGTATTTGTTTATTTCATGTAAATCCAAACCAATTTCTGTATAATTTTTTAATGTCGAATCTTTTATTGGTTGTGGAGTTATCACGGTTAGTTCATGTCCACGTTTATTTAAGGCTAAGCACAACGCTCGGAAAACTACATGATGACTATAAAAAGGTGCAGGCGTAATCACGAGTATTCTTTCGGCATTCGTTATATCGTTTGCCAGTAGAAACCACAAAGATAATACGATAAACATTTTATAAATAACTTTCCACATTTTGCCACGGTCGTGAATGCTTTTCTAAAGTAGATTGTAGTATACTTTTGAAATTTATACGAGTTACTGGTATAAATATGTTGCTTAATGGCCATTATCAAGACTCAAAAGTTAGTTTTCAAGGCTTCCCCACCCAGATACTTCATAATTCTTTCATTATGCCATTCTTACTGACATAAATATAAAAAATTCATTGTATATTATCAGACATAATGTATATTATTTAAATGTATATATATAATATATATAGTATGTGCTTATATAAGACGCTGATAAATGTGATACAAAAAATAATTTAATTAAGATTTTATACTATCTTTTTAAACAGATTTGTTGTGTTAAAAAATAATTAAAAGACAAATTTTTTCTCTACGTTATTAACTTTATATATATATAAAAGAACATCCTATTTCAATTACAGCTTTTATTTAAAATATCATATATAATATAATTTAATATGATCTTAGAAGCTATACATGAAGACAGAAATCTTTAAGATAATTTACTGAAATTATTATTAGTATATGGAAACTAATGCATTTTTGGTTTAGTATAATAACATTAATATATTTTAATACTAAGAACTCTCTACCACAGCGAGTTCGATAATAATCGTAAATGAAATCGAAAAATCTGAAGTAGTGCCCATATAGAAATAAGGGATGCAATAAATAATACTATGGCGAGAAATCCGATGATGTCCCAGTCGTATCGTTGATACCACGGCTCATCGCCAAGACTATTTCGCAAGAAAGGTGTCCCATTTAGACGTATCACGTACTCAATCCACTGTACCGCATTTTGAAGACTGTCATACGGTGAATCCTTAAAGAGTTTACTCAGATGTTCCATTTGATTTTTGTACCTGAAAACAAAGAATAATGTTCTTACACATTTTAAGGCATAATAAAACTCTTATTTTTATATTACATCTATCAACATGTAATATAAGAAGGATAAAGTTATTTATTAATCTATGATTTAGACGGCATAATACAGTACCTCTTGTTGCTTATAACTTCATGTATACTGGCCATAATGCTTTTATTCGAAAGATTATCAATATGAAGTTGAATTCCAACACCTAGTCTTACTATATTTTGCACTTGATATATTTGATCCCATATAATGGGAAATCCTATTAATGGAATCCCGTAATAAATAGCTTCTTCAGTACTCTGTTGACCGCCTTGGTAAATAAATAGCTTGATATTTGGATGAGCTGTGAGCGAAAAAATTAGCACAAACTTCAGAGATTACTAATTCTAAGATAGAAATACAGAAATGGTTGAATTTAACCTTTAAATGCGCAATTTTTCGTAACATTCTAAGTATTTTTTCCTTTCTGCTAGGAAGGCCAAAGAAGGCCCTTAGAGATGTGCAAAGCAGCGCGTTTTCAGATCAAACTTCATAAGGGAGAGTACACGAAGCATCGAAAAGTTGCTTAAGTTGCTTTACATACATGCAAAGCTGCGCACTTAAAGGTTAAGACATTTGCACCCGTGATGTTACCGAGAATGCTTTGCTGAGGGAGCCAATTTAATGCCAGGATATTTTTAAATTTCTTGGGTAATAGATCAGGGTTAAATTTCCAAATAAATTTATACGGCAAAGCTGAGAATGCTTCAACGAAAGCTTCAAGCGCATTGTTTGGTAGGTCCTCCCATCTAACATTAGTTCCAAGACTGACGTAAATAAATCCTTCCTTCGCGTCGTCAAGGAATTGTTTTACATTCTATCGAATATAACGAGACTAATGGTTATGTAAATGCATAACACGGCACTATATATATAATAAAAATATATATAATAAATTTCATTTAAAGAGATCGGAAAAATAACATATACATATACATATATATATGTGTGTTATATATACTTCTGGCAGAGTATCTGGTGCTTTTGCAATATGAAAACCATGATAAAATATGACATTTGGTTGTTCGGGTTTGCCATGTAAAAACGTTGGATGTTTGTTTACAAGGTATATGCTCATGTTTCTCGTTATGTCGTCGATATGCGGCAGATCTTGTCCTAAGTACTCTTTCGCGATCGCATCCTCTATAACAGTATGTTCGTTCGCCCAGAAATACATCTGCCTCCACACTTCATAAAAGTTGACGAGTCTCCTCCAAAATGACATGTTTTTTTCAACTGGCGTATTGGTTTGCCAATTAGAAATATGCGATGGGAGAAGCAAAGATCCAAACGTATAGCGCAAATGATTGAATACGTCCGTGCTTGAAATACCTACGTGTCAGGTCACTTTTTATTGCCTCATGATATGCGGTTATAAAACGAGTAATTGTTCAAAACCAAATGTATTATAATCTAATTTATTAATTATATTAATATTGTCTTTTTGTTACCTATGAGAGGAGCGTTAAATCTGTATGCGAAAGCATTCATCGAAACTGTGGGACCCTGCGCTACAATAACTGCGTCAAAATGTTCGTTGCTACCAGGTGCATATAATTTTTTCATCTCTGGTTTTTTAAAAACTTCACGATTCAAGATGTGTAACGCAGCCCATACCATTCTTCGTTCTACTTCTAGAAGCTGTAACTTAAGGCTCGCCGTAGTAACGCTAGCATACGGTAGAAGCGTTTTATATTCGGGAAAATTATGATTATAAAAGTATTTTAAATCAATTTCTGTATAATTTGTTAAAGAAGAATTGTTTATAGGATCTGTGGTGACCGACACAATTTCATGACCTCGTCTGTGTAATTCTAACCATAAAGCGCGATAAGATATTTGATGGCTGTACGATGGAAAATTTGATATAGCTAGTATCCGTTTGGCACATATCACATTATACTGCACTATCACACACAAAAATGCAATTATGAAGGCTATACACGTTTTTGTCCACATTCTTCCAACGATCTCAGCCAATTGTACTGTCAAGGATGTATCAATGCGCTTATATTAACTATGCAACAGGCTATAATAGTATTCATGACAAAATAGTACAATACGAACTGTTTGAAATGCGCATAGAATGTACTTTTAAACAACGTAATTATCTAGTAATACATTAAGCATTGAATGATTAGTCAAATAGTGTGCAAATAGTGTTTGGCAAGCAACTTCGGCTTTATTTCTTTAAGTTTTAAATCTAAAGAGATTAGATACAATTTAAAAATTTTTTTCAATATCTCGATTAATATTGCGCACAGTTATCATATTATTACAGCTTGCATCTCGATTAATTATTTAGCTTAGCAATAATAAAATTTCAAACTTACAAGTTCGCATTATTGTAGTCGAGATATCGATTACAATATACAACATATATGTTTAGTTATTTATTATCATTAATATTTATTTTTGATTCGTGATAAAATTTATGCGATCGAACAACGATGTCGCAGTGATTAATGCGATTGCTGGCTCTTTACGACGTAAGTACCGTCGTGCAGGATATAAAATCGTTAAAATGGACGTGTGGACATTCTCATAAATCTGTCGTCCATAAATCCTGTTGAAATATATTTAAAAGCATGCTGTCCCCGATAACACAGGCGGCGATAAGTTTTCTCAGGTCGCTCGTTTCTTCATCTCTTGTTTCCGTATCGACTAAAGAGACCGTGTATCTTAATAAATTACGCATTAGCTGCCAGCGCTCCGACACAACGAACATCGTGTTTTTTTAATTTGAAAAGTTTCACGATTTTACACATTATTTATGTAGACGTATCACGAGAGAAAATCGAACTTTCATCCGCTAGATTGTACCGGCGTTATTTGCCCGTCCGAAAATGAGATACCGGATTTTTACATGTCTGAAATCCAAATATCAGTTTCATATTTGTTCGAAAAAGTTTACCGATGACGGAAAGCCGATATTAATTTTTAATAGACATGCTATTGCGCTTATTATGCGTTTAATGATAATAGAAATTTTATACAGGTATTATATCTTTCACATAAAAATTATCTGGATATTTATTAATGTCCAGAGAATTTAAACAATTATATTCCGACAGAATATGATAAATGTTTTAATAAGTTATTAATCCAAATGATAAATGTTTTAATAAGTT
>NW_020222309.1:46876-88381 GCF_003070985.1 Temnothorax curvispinosus
ATGTTTTAATAAGTTATTAATCCAAATGATAAATGTTTTAATAAGTTATGTTTTAATAAGTTATTAATCCAAATGATAAATGTTTTAATAAGTTATGTTTTAATAAGTTATTAATCCAAATATACATGTGTATATCAAGTCTATGTTATTCCACGAATTGAAGCGCAAGTCAATATTGCTAAGGATACTACTAAGGAAACTTAGTAACTCTCAAGATAATGTATCTTAACAATGTATCTTGTAAAATAGTCTCTCGCAAGAATTTCTGTTTTTGTCATATACTTATATATGTATAATGTAGCGAGTGTATATATCTATTCTTGACAATGAAATAGTATCCTTCACTACAATGTGCACGATCGCGGGTTTTACATGCCAATAGGCTTCCGCTGAAAAATATTATATTTCTCGCAATGCTACGTTAAGCGCGTCCTCGGATTGACGCATCTTTTATTAATTCACGTTATCCGGAAAGGCAACGCCGCGATGTGCATAAGCACCTGCGGCGTTTTCCTCTAGTTCCCGTCATGTGAACATTATGAGGCTGCCTCGGTATAGCGGCTGTCGGAAGCTACGACGAGGAAGACCGCGATATGAGTGCGCCGAGAATCCGACGTTTTGCATTATAAAGCCGGTAGAAAAGCCGGGGAAGAATTCAGGGGGACGTCAATAAAATCCGCTCGCGATATATGCTTAGTTGTTCTCCGTAACGCGTATTCCATGACGGTAGGAAAGTGACAAGCGGTTTTCGATGAGTATGGAGAAGGACGTTTACGTTTCGGATCGGTTGTAACATTGACACGGCGGGTTATCCTCGAAGATTACCGCCACGTGTTCGACCGTGACATCGATGGCGACAGTTATTCTTTATTCTTTCTCCCTGAAAGACGCCGGATTCTCAAATCGCAGGCGATACGATTCCATCTGGAAAACTTTATCCGACGAGACGAGTTTTCCCTTTCATATATCTGTCATTTATCATTTTTTCGGCACTCGTTTTCCTCGCTTAGGTTTGATCATCGAACTACACATTACGTAGTTGTTAAATCAGATATTGATATACTTTTAATATAAAACTTTTTATGGAATCTTACAATTTCTACACGGAGAGAATTTTCTCTTAAAATTTACTCTGAAATCATGGTAGTCGTGGGACAACATGTATCACCACGAATTTTATGCAAGCTATTCTGATTAATATCTACCATAATAAAAAATATTAATATTTATTACATTAAAATATAAGATATAAAATATGTTTGATTAATTTTACTGAAATATCTAGGAAATTTCAATAATTTTTCAAAAATTACCAATCCACTTGGTAATTTTTATCACGTTGTTTGTAAAATGTCTTTGGTAAGTATATTTCAAAAATTCCTTGGTTGCCAAGTTGTCCTATTGTTAGTAGTGAACTTAACGGTAAAATATAACAAAAAATTCTCTCCGTGTATAGATATTAACGAATGTGAATTTACAAAGCGTTGACGTTCAAGTTACGGCAAATAGCTGATAACGAATAAGACTTTCTAAAATATTCATTGGATTATAAATAACACCGGCTGTATTGCGGGAAATTTATGGTTGCGTCTGCTTTTGTTAACAATTCGATTTATCTTTATATATACGTCATGAGCATCGCTATATCATGCGTAGAGATTTTCAAGTAATATTAAACACCTATCAAACTGGGAATAGCAAAAGCAGATTGCGGTATCATGGTCTAGAGCCGTGTACGAGGTATGTGACCCAACGAAATAGAGTTACGAGTGCTTTTCAGGATATTATGTTTGAGTTCGTTCGCAATATACGCGTGCGTCACTAACTTTACACGGCAATGTCAAAGTAATGATGGTGATTGTATTAAAGCGTAATTACGAATCTTTGCTCGGCGGTCTGATAATGCCAAATTAAACACATTGATCGTTAAAGCCGAAGAATTGCATAGGTAACCGAACAGATTTGCACAACATATATATTCTTTTCTACATAATCAAAAATAGAATTTTCTTTCTGTTTATTCGAAAATACTTTTTCTTTGTCTATTTATGTTCTGTATTTCTGCTTTACATTTATATGTGAAACACGTTCGGGAGATATCGATTGATTAATATTTGTTACATCAACTTTAATATAAAGCAAGACAAAGCAGGCGGGGCCGGGGTAAAGAAATCTAGCCGGGAAGATAAGAATTCATTTAATTGAAGTATTTTAATTATTCCTTAGTCAAAAGGAAGTTCAAGGCACGAGTGAATTTTAGTGAGTATCACAGGAACTTTAACTCGGACGACTCGTCGACTATTAAAAGGTAGTTAAATAAAATACCAGCTACCTAAGGAAATTACAAACGGAACGAAGTATAATTACTGAGAAGAGCGTTATATAAAATTCAGCGTTTAATTACGATTTTCGTTATACTTGTGCACATGGAACGGCTGCGTTTTGTTTGGTGCGGAATAAAGAAAGTTTTGTGGTGGAGGAGCATTATTTTAACGCAATAGAAAACCTTGCTCGAGGAATAATACCGACGGTGACCGCGTCCGCCGCTTCTATAAATATGCGTTGTACAAACACGTGCGCGGATTTTTTTTTTACTTTTGCGTGACCGTGAGCGCAAATATGTGTTAATGCATGTGCATGTAAAATATCAACATTGTTTAAACATCACGTCAATGTCAAACGTTCGGTGCGTTAGATATTGGTTTCGCAAACGTTATCGCGCGCCATGTCGATGCAACCGAAATGCACAATGGTGCATCGGGGATGCGTAAATAAATAAGCACAATCGCGTTCATGTATGTCTGCGTTTGGCCGGTCGGGAGTATCCGACATCTCGCGTATTATCGGTCTTCCTTCCGGTACGAACAGAGACACGAAGTTATGTATTTAAATAAACTTGAGCTCCGAGCGATGCTGCGCCGCAATCGGCGTTAATGCGGTTACGATTTGAGTTTAAGCGCTGTATAACATTACGCAAAAGTCGCGCTTATAAGGTCTCTTCAAGACACGGCGCGGCGAGAGCGAATCCCGCCGCAATTTATCTCTGCCGTGTATATCCACCACCAGTGATTCGAGTACGGGAACGGGACGGCGCGCCGTTTGTACCTTCGATTCCGTCATTAAGGCAACACTCATGGTTTATTCAGATGACCGCATCGAGGAGAGAGTGAGAGGGGTGAAGGGTGCGAGGAAGGAAGGCAGGGATGAAACGGTTGCTACCGGCGGCGGCGTATCCGCACGAGGTCGGTCCTCGAGAGTCACTTGCTCATTCAGTTGATTACCTCGACCCGCAAGTAGGGCCCTTTCCCATAGCTGAGAGAGCCCATAATCCCGCCATCGCCAACGACGCTGGCCGTCGCCGTGCCGTTAGGTTGTTTGCGCGCGATCCTGGAATATCAGTTGACCCGGCGTTTACGCGAATTCAAGCGAAAACCCTTCCTATCAGCTAGATGTGTTATGGCAGCAGTTCATGGTTCTATATCAGTATACTGCATTTTTAAAAGTAGCATTAGTCTATTTTTTTTAAAGCGATATTTGCGAATATTTAGGCGAAATGTTTTACTCATTTACATATTTATTGTGCCATAAAACAACGCTTCTCGTCGTGAACACTTTCTCTTGACACTGCCAACTGTTTGGCATACGTTGGAAGACGCAATGTAGACAAGCGAATGAAAATTGTAAGCTTCGGTGTAAACCACTTAGCCCTGAGGCACTCGTCTAACGAGAGGATGGTCTCGATCAACTCCATTCGTCCCTTTGTTCGTGAGAGCTTTCTTCCAAACATTGCAGCCCTCAAGGGTATCTTTAATTAAACCCTATCCAGAATAGTAACAATACTGGCTGAATACAGAATAACTTTTCGTCGGCGGTCCAACTTTCTGCACGTTCGAAAATTACCTATCCGATTTTAATTAATTCTGCTTATAACATATACATACCTATAATCTTGCGAGTATGCTCGGCATGTATTAAATGATGTATTGTACCTCGAATTATTTATTATACGTCTGGGTTCTACGTTACAAGTATATTTCTCATACTCGCATATTTCTTTTTTCAACGTACAAAATCAAATATTCAAGTTATGCCGTAGTTGCGCAGTTGTATGGATATGAGACTTAAACGTCGAGGAAGTTGCACAGACGTGTGTCTACTGTGTACTCAGGGAAATATCTATTTGCCAACATAGCTAGGCGCTTTTATACGTGCTATTTCAGATTGCACTATAATATCTCCTTCGCTCACTGCCCTCACTTTCTCGCTAAAGACCGAAGAAAAGGAATTTTCCCGGTAAAGTTAAGAAATTCTTCCCTACCTACTGCACCTTTTACATAAATAACGTTCCACAGTTTCCCCAGTAATATGCCGAAGTATCAGTCTCGACGAAGAGATCGAGGGGAGTTCGTTCTTCGCCGCGACGGTTGAAAGATTCCGCTTTTGGAATTTCATGCCGAATCCCACTCCGGAACTTCCGGGGTGGACGTCAACCGTCTAACCGGCGCGGCGGTTTGAACCACGACTACGGAAGCGATGGGGAATATTTTTCTTTTCTGACGATATGAATTCCTGTCGATACACGCCGTGGCTAGAGAAACATATCTGTGATCTCCCTCCTTTCTCCTTCCGACGTAAAACCGCAAATACGATGTGTCATTCCCCGTCCTCGCGAAAAATCGACAATTATTTTTCTGTCATTTCGGGACATTCTATGCAGTTTTAAAACTCATATTTTCAATTCATTAATTAAGCGATTTTTATGATTCTCTATCATTTTTCACTGACATATGTGTGATGTCTCGATTTATCTAACACATCATCTATGATAACATTATATAACAGGATGAATAAGATATCAATTTAAATTATGACGAGTGCTTTTTTAGGAATTTATTACATAACTGTAAATGATTATATAACTCAAGAATAATTTATTCATACCGATTAAAACACAATTTGCCTAAATGGGAGTTGATGGCCGTCTCTTCTTAAAATATACGGTATAGTAGCAAAATGCATTAATTTCGAAGAATCAATAATTATCTTTCTGCGAATTTCAGAAAGATATCTTGGGGTCTATGATTTATCAACTCATCGAGAAATCACTGCGATATTGAGAAAGTACCTCGGGTAGCTCTGAAATACGATTCTTCCCTAGCGTGGAATAATTTTTATCATCGCCATAGACGGTTGAATATTCAGGGGAATCCGTTCGATTCATCTGTGCACGTGAATATTCAAAGGTTCCGCTCGTTCGTTCGTCCGCCCGCCTTTACACTCTCCTCCTCTCATTTCCTGCCGCGCCTTTCCGTCCATTCGTACCCTGTGATTCACAAAGGATCCGCGGTTTTGTGATACGCGATGAAAATAAACTATGCGATATCATCGCCGGGACTCTCTTTCTCTACGCGAGTAACAGCGGCATCCTCTCTTACTTGACGCTTTCGTCGTGACTTAGCCTGATTTTTTATTGATGTATTATTTTTTATTGATTTCTTATTATCATGTTTCTTAACTCTATGTACTTTTCAAATGTCGGGATAAAATTTTCCAGAAGGCTAAACGTTTGACCCGAGAACATTTGATGTTTTATATACAAGTAACTCTCGAATAACACGATTAATTGGGTTCGTATTGATATTGAAAACCGTGTTATTCGAGACTTAGGATTCATGCAATTATAAAGATCACATTCTATACTATTAAAACCTATGTAACTCAAGACTCCAGATCCATATAAAATTGAGCGTTTGGTTCCAAGGGATTATTAAAAAAACTTTTAAAAAGTAAGGTCGTTATTATTTTTTATCATATTATTCGAAACTTTGTGCAATTCAAGTGTCATGTTATTCGAGGTTCACTGGCGTATATATATACTTTTAGCAAAATAATAATAAATGGGAGTATTTAATCCATGAAGCTGTAAAAAAAATATAATCCATTACATTCTAAGCTATGCAAAATATATCATTCTTACAAAAATAACATTTGCGTTATCGTGAGGTATATTTAACTAAAGCATAAAATAGAAACTGTAGTTAAGGAAGATAAAAGTATAAAAATGTTACTAATAAAATCGGGTTGAATATATCTGAACTATATTTGCTCCAGATCTATCCCGATCCAGTTTATGCTGATGACTCTCTCGACAGTATTCTCAATGGATAGGTCCAGTTTCGACCGATAGTTACTCTGCATAATTTAAACTATATCCATGCTCGGTCCGTATTGGATTCAAGCCATCTATCTTGATCTAATCCTGATCTAATTTCACGTAAATCCCATGCGGATTCTCTCCATGAAGGTTTTTTTTAAATTAAGAATTATACATAAAACTTCTTCGGGGGGAAGTAGTGGTAATCACGGATATTCGGATTCTGATATATTCGTCATGGGAATCGACTACAGTCACATCGATTGCGAGATACGCTGGCTTTGAATGAGGAGCAATTGCAAGCGGAGACATCTCCGTAACTTGATACAGACTTCAGCAGAATAGAGAATCGCGGTGGCGGCGGCGTAGACCGCAAGTCTCTATACCACAGCAGGAAACTACGCGGAAACTCGAAATTTCGCGGTGCAGCATCGTTCTGTAGTTCTTTGTGGACGAACTCGAGTCTCATATTTGCCTCGCGGCGGACGCGCAATTGGTCGCGAGGCACTAATCTCGTTCGCGATTGGCGAGATCTCGCCGCCGACACCGCTTAATCGCCAAGTGACAATCCGCTTTTTACGCGCCCCGTCGATGTCACGTCAGGTGGAAATGCGAAATTAAAATTTCGGGGCCGAATACGCACGCCCGATATGGCGTGGCGGTTGCAATTTCACGCATGGCGAGGCAGGTTCGCCGCTTTCGCTCCGTGCAACCGCACGATTGCTACCGGGAAATTAATACCGCGCTCTCTGCCACCCATCCCGCGCGAGCCCTCCGCGCGATCGCATATGGTTTCTCGTGGATTTAAGAGTACGCAGCTGGCGCTGGCGAGCCCGGCCCGGTCGCGGTGAGTTAGATGGGCTCCCTAAATTTACAGGTCACCGCGATATAGGCGAGCAGCGACAATAACGGGTTGAATCGCTAGGAGACACATTTGAATTCGCGGGCGTATCGCTCGGCGCTCCAGATTAGACACGACCTGCTCGTATTTCGTGTCAATATGTGATTCATTGTACATGGTCGTTAAAATAGACGTCCCTTGCGCGATAAATTTATTTCTAAAATGTGACATTGCTGTGCTACAGTAGTGGCTAAATTTGAAAATATTGCAACGACGCATTGGACTCTAATCTTCGAGCAAAATTTTCCTCGCGTTAGGTGTCGTCCGTTGCCTGGTAAATTTTGAATTTAACGCCGCGCCATACTCTAATTTATCATAATTGCTATTATGTTTACAACAGTGAGATGTGAATGATTAGTGTGTGCGTATGCAAATCTGGCCCTCACTTTGCGCGAGAACGAATGCGCGTAGTTTTGTAAAAAAAAGTGTGCGAGAAAAAACAAATGAGTATTTGAAATGTGACGAATCACGATGGCGAAACGTGCAAACGAAAACGCGGCTCGACGCGTGTCATCGTTGGCATTTATAAACGAGAAACAATGAGCACCGCGAAACGTACGTCGCTCGCCGGCTCTGTGCCTTCCCGCGCCCTGACACGCGAACGCGCACGGCGATACAAAAGAGTTGAAAGGGCGGAATGTTGCCCTATGGTTTAAACGATACCGGTGCAGCTACGATTGCCGGACTATTTATTGTGAATGCACGCCAAAGTGCACGCTTTAACGGTGCCGCCGGTGACGCATACGCATCGCGTTTTATTATCGCGTACAGTATTCATTGCTCTGATTTTCCGGTCGTGATGACTGGAGGGAAATTGCGGCGATAACGTATTTAACCCTTTGGTTCTCTCTCTCTCTCTCTCTCTCTCTCTCTCTTTCTCGCTATGGGTCATATAACCCGGTGAAACGTAATATTGCCGGGACGGTAACGATGTATTCGAAACCTCCCCCGTGCGACGTGTGTTTCATATCTCGAGCCGCGTGTAATGATAAGGAAAGATAAAAACTGAGGGGACACGGCTTTATTTCCATGCTAATCGCAAACAGTAAAAGCTTTTAGTGCCGAAAAGAAGATAGAGAAAGAAAGTAATATTATTAGACTTAATTAGATGCAATTTCATTTGAGATGCATTGTTGCTGATATTAAACATATATTTAACATTTCACGCCTTGCAGACTTATTTATGAATCTGATTATTATAAATGTTTTGATATTATACAAAGCGCGCGCATCCTTTTTCTCTTCGTGCATAGGTTATAAATATTAAAGAACATACAGAAAATATTTTCTACATGTGCGTACGGATCCCGTGTAACTGTGTACATTTTGTGCTTATCAGATACAAATGTGGTTGCGGCATATTTTATGAAACTTTGCTCAAGCGCGATTATGCCGTATGAATATGTACATTTAAATATGTGGCTAACGGTGAAGATAAGCAACATTTAGCCGTGCGATATGCAAAGATATAGTTGTATGTAGGACCAAATATAAGTAGATGCAGTCTTGTTACACCAACTGGCTTAGGCCGGTTAAGCTTCATCGATGTCTCCTGCATTAGATACTCGGTAATCTCGGCTTATGCAGATAGGGGGATCGAGAGAGATTAATTACTCATTCAGTTTGAAGTTAGGCCTATTGACTTAAAGCTTACATCTCTCCTTCGATCAGATCAGAAATTGGTCGAGAGAAATGTGTTAGTCGGAAAATATTTATTATTTTCTCTCGCATAGAAATTCAATTGAAATCACATGTAATAATACACGAATTATTTGTTAAATGAAGATTATAAAGAAGTTTAATTATTGAACATTTTGTCAAACCATTAGATTAAATTACGGCAAATACTTTCCGGAATATTGAACGTACGTGTGAATAGAAGCTTCGTACTTGATCTCTTGGAATCACGAGCAGGACTATTGGTTGTAGGCTAACAAGAAAAATCCTGTGCACGTTGGTACGACGATTAGAGAGGACTTTAAAGGCTTGGCCGGTGTAATAAGTTACCACTGCTAAAAAAGAACGTGTATCTTCTTTTTGGTCGGTTAAAGCTACCGTACGTGACCAGGATTTCTGAAATACAGGACGAAAAACGCGGTTATATATACACCTACGTAACTCTGAATTGCAGGATCTAACAAAACTCGTTATTTGTCGTCTGTGTTTTCAGTATTAAATATGTTGTATTATATCCTTTGTCTGCTATTCTTTGTCTAATATATTTATTTTATTTATATTGCACGAGCGACAAAAAATCGTGCTATTCGAATGTCCAGATTGAAAAATACAGCAGCATACGTTTCGCCGACGTGATATCAAATATATTTCGCGGAAATCAAAAATATAATAATGGAATAATAGAATAATTTTTATGAAAAAATTTTACGTATAATTACCCAATTTTGCGCAACGTTTGTTTAAACAATTATGGATACTGTTACATTGCAACTTTTACGCCATTTAAACTATACTGCGCCAATTAAAAACAAAACAAAAATTCAACAGCTGCAGACCTCGGTTGAAACAGCGTCGGCATTCTAGAACGCAACAAATAGAATTATACGTCGCTGCGCGAAATTGCATACCATTCACTGATGCGTATTTCCATCAATTTATTTAACCGATTTCGTCGTTTTTCCATTGGTGTAAACTGCTAACCGAATTTCATTCTTTTTTCCGAACGTGTCGTTTGATATTTATGTTATTCCGAAAAAGTGTAATCGCCTCAGTCAGTGTTGCAATTATTCACATAACTGGATTGAAATGTCTCGGAAGTTTGTGTTGGGTCGAAATATTTCCAACAGAAATTTTATGAGAAACCATTCTGCGAATATCATCGGCGCAATATATACCACGTGAAATTGAAATGCCTCTTGTCCTATGCTCTCGACTGAACGAGAACGATAACAGTACATAAGTATGTTTGCGCTGCCAACGAATGGGATGAGCTCCAACAAAAATAACGATAGAATCGCGACAAAAGGCTCGAAGAAAGGAAAACGCTGTCAAATTGAACGGTATGGAGGAATATGACGGATTGCGAGGAATGCCATACGTATATGTTTTACATATTTTATCTATATATATATATAATATATATGTATATATATATATACATATATATCAAAAATACGCTAAATGTTTCGAAATACCTTCGCGTTTAGCGCTTCGTGAAATAAAAAATTATTTAAAAAATTTTATTGTTTTTTAAAATATTTGCGAAGTAATGCCGTATATTTGTCACGTAAAACGCTCAAGAAGCGTCAATTCCATGTATACTCATCGCAATTTTTACAAAATTCTATACCTTCGGGCCGAAATGCGTAGTTTTTAACGTTTTAATGTCCCGTACATGCTAGTTTTTCGTAAAATTTACGCGATAAAATTTGCAAGAGGAGATACACATGGCGTACTTTCCGTGCCGAATGTTTTTACGGCTAAAGCTGAATGGCGGTCGGAATTCATCATTTGGGCAAGAAGTCATGTCGAGTTCCAGGGACATTATTCGCAAATAAGTTACCGTCTCTTCTTACAATGGTGCGCTGCTTCACGGGTGAAGCCTTGAATTCTGGGCAAAATGTTATTTGACGCTCTAAGAAAATTTAATGCTGTAATCTAAAATTTACGCGAAAGATGTTCAACTTTATTACTATTAATATTAATTATGTATATCTTTGGTTGTTATTTATGACCCCTCTAAAAGTTCGGGCTCTGAGATATTTTATTCGTCATCTTTCGGACATATCTAATTTGTATTGACTAGGCCTCCAGGGTGAGAATATTTGTTTTACATGTCAGACACATATGTCGATCATTTTCCCTCGTGAGCGATTTTTCTTTATCGTTGAGAGACTCACAAAGTACATAGAAGGGTCTGGTGACGTAGTTCGTAAGCTTTTGCCACATTGATGGATGCGAAGGCTGTGTGAAACAGTATTATGTAATGTGGATGTGGATATGATAGTGAAGACAGAGGTAGAAAATTTCCAAGTTTCCAAGCGAGCTAAAATATTTTTTTTTATCTCGAAAACTTGGCATTTTACTTTCTGGATACTGCATAAAGCGAACAAGTCAGAACTATAATCTGGAAAAAATTGAGCCAAGGAGGTCTTGTAGTTCTTTTTTTTATCGTTGCTGCTTCCAATGTAATTATCCCACTGTACTTTCAAATTACATACGCAATTTACAGCAGAATTACGTATTATACCGCGAGCGAGCGAGCGAACAATGATAATTATTTTGTTAGGCAAACAATTATGCGTCGGCTCGTAATGTTCATTACGCTTGATTGTATAAAAATAAACAACTTCCAGTTGATTGCAATTTCATGACGGCTGGATTTTTATGCAGTCGCATTTTGCATCCGTTGTTTGTCGCTCGGGGAGTTTTTGTTCATTAAAATTTTTCGTGCCGCAACGACTATTGCAGGTCGCAATGGCATTAGCGATCCCACAGCTGCAACCGTATAAAACTGCGCGGTGTCATGCGCCCGGATGTTTCGTATCTTCATTAACATACCTAATTAATCTTCGATAAATATATGCTTCGTCGCTGCTGCGCATCATTTTTATATCCCTCGGACCTCCCTGAATAAGCGGAAAGTCGTAATAAACGTAATAATTAATGTCGGTATAATCAGAGATATTATACTGCGGCGTACTTTTGTAGAGCCGGGTACTTGCGAATTTTAAAGTGGGGACCCGCTTTAAAAGATCCCGTGCTCCGCTTCGTTTCCCTCTCACGAAATAATTAAAATTTACGAAAACGCGTGGCTTCTTCCGCCCGCGTATTCGCCATCTAACGTGCATGGGCAAGCTAACAAGGATTATACACTGACTTACAAAATCATTAGAAGATAACATATAAGTGAGTGAGCTAGAGACTGCACACTGAAGAACGTGGAAAGAGGCAGTTTTAGTTTTAGTTTCTATGCCAAGATGTGGTCTCGGTTAATCCGAGTTACTCCTCTAAACACGAACTAAATAAATAAATAGTTGACTGAGTTTGCCAAACAGCCACTATTTCCTAGATTCTTGATACCGAGATCTTCTTAATCTCCATGATTTTAGAATGAGGCAAATTGGTCGTCTTTTACGCATGCAACGTATGCAAATACTCAGTTTACTGTCTGGTATCTCTTTCGGCTAATAAAACGAAAGTACAAAACTGTAATTTCCATATAATAAAAATGAAAGTAGCTACAGACTACATAATAATTACTCTTCTTAATTAAGCCGTCTGAGTAGGGTGCTTTGTGCAACGAAAATTATCCATTAAATAACGTCTTGATAACGGCAAAGAGATGGCGGGCGACGTAGAATGGGGCGCGTATAATGTAGAACAATTAATCTCTAAACAGGATGATAAAGAATGGGGGATATATTCTGGAACGTGTTAATACTGTCCCGGGTCTAAGGATGACTTCGGCCGAGCTAGGAGAATTTTTGAAATATGGATAATATCTGAAATGCATGAATTGAAATGCACGATCCAGCTCGCATATCCGTCCATTGAAATCGGAAAGCTGTGGGGGCTGATTTAATAATGACAATGTTGCCGCGCGGACCCCCCCTTTTAAATTTGAATCAAGCTGCGCGATTGAGTTCCTGCTCACCTCCTTAATGTACCATCCCAACCGGTGCTTCGCATTAATTAAGGCGAGTTGCTCATCAATCTTATTTTCTCTTACGCCGCCGCAGTGGAAGGGAAGATTAATGTAGGTAAGACAGAAAAATCGAGAAAAACGACGCGTATCCTTTCCGTAATTTACAGCCATAGACGAGGTCGCCGAGACGCCGCGCGTGTGCGCGGAAACGAATTTCAGATTCATGCAAATTATTTTTAAGCGACTCGTGCAAGATCTACGATCTATTTGTGTTTCGGTTGGCCGCTTCGTTCGTAGCCAAGAAACGTATTTCTTCTCGTAACGTTTTCCCGTTACAATAAAATTAATAACGCGACGTCTATATACGTATATACGTACGCAACGTGTAGAGAAACGTCGGCTTTAACAGCTTATGGTGACTGTAATATCAGTGGATTAAGTGTACGCGAGCAAACAGGTAGCACTTTGCCGCGACTAGACGTACCAAATTGAATGAGAGTAACGATTTTGCGCTAATGTCAAAATTATCCATTGCCATTATATTTTTTACGAGATGAGGTTTCTGATGTATCAAAAAGGCCACGTCAGCCTCTCCAACCGTTCAAAAGCCGGCAAAGTGATGCTGTAATTTATGTGTGCACATCAAAAGGCTGTGAAATCGATAAATTGCTCCGACGAAAATTGCGGCTATACTCATGTCATTGCTTAATGTATTTTATGTATATGTACATTTGTTTAATGTATTTCATGTATATGTACATTATTTTATCTTAATTTGTATTTAAAAGAGCGCCATTTGCATGGTTTCACGCGATTCAGAATATCATGAATTCCGAAATGACTTATTACCCACTTTCATTAATAGTTAAATTAACTTTCGAGTGCACTACATATTAAATTGGATTGCAAATGGATGTAAATATTATTGGTTTAATTACGATAATTATTATAACATGCGCGCCATAATCAATTAAAATCGAGTTGATGTACGATATATATACACGGTGTAATTGTATATATTACGAGTATTACGAGTAATCAAATTTAAATATTTATTTTTCAAGAAAAGGTTAATATTTGCAGATTTATTAGGTATCTTCATATATTGTATTACAATTCAAACCGCAATTTTTGACATTCAATATTTTGAATTATAACTATTCACTTATTTTGTCGCAATAAAGCAAACGTATAGACAGATTCATTTGTAGATCGTTAATGCAAGATTAACTAACAATAGCGTGAAGTGTAATGTTACATACGCTTCGTTATTAATATGTTAATGCAGGTGAGAGGACCGATATTGCCGTAGGACGCTATACATGTACATATAGATACGTTCTAAACGGGATAACTTTACTAGAGAGCAGTATTCGCGCGCGAGTAAATTGGCCGTATGGGATAGTGTCTTAACGAGTCAGGCGTAACATCTGATAGTTTAGTAAGTGTAACGTTAGAGTTGAATATAAGGTGGCATTCGCCTTAGCTATGAGCCTTGACAGGTGGTGAGATAACGTTCGCCGAAGGGGCGCGGCGGTGGCGCGGCGGTGTGCGTTTATCATTAAAAGCATCGAGGGAAATTTCGCAGTTGCGAGAACGAAACCGTAGACATCCTATTATTCTCTATTATACTCTTCATCCTAATGTAATACGCTGAGACGCTTCGCGTTTTTAAAAAGAGACGCATCCCCGTTCTCCATTTTCTCGTTATTTAGCTACCGGAGAAAGGAAATAGCGTTCCTATTTACTTTTTAGGGACACCGCGACGCGCGGCGCCGCGCGATCAATAGGGCTGCGTTCTGGGCGCTCGGCGATAATTATTTAAAGGCATTTACGTATTTATTTGATGTGCTTAAATGACGGCGCACTTTTCCTGACTCGTTATTTCGCGGACATCTTTTGTTGGCTTTCACCCCACATCGCGCTCGTCTCGCCGAAGGTTATTTTACGTATTAGTTTACGTATAGACAAGGAAATTCGCTTCGAGATACTTGGATTATTTTACATTTTACGCAAGCATAAGTGGAACGTTCGATTTTATGATTTATTACGCGTGTAGGTTTGTTAATAGGTTTCGTTAATAATTAATTATTTCCATTACTGATAATTCTATCACAAGATTATCCAGTTAATCGGATAAAGGAGAGTAATCTGTAACTATTAGTAATTGAGATATCTGCATATATGAACATTGCATATTATATATTGTATAATCCTATACTCTCCTCTGTACGTATGCATACTCATTAGATTAAATCGATAAACGGAACTGGCTTTGTTCAATTCGTGCTCTGTATTTGTCATTGCTATACAATACATCCTGTATTCGATAAATAACACAGCGAGCAAATCATATACAAGATTTCCTATTTGAAATAATGTGTGTGCGAATCTATTCACATTGACAATTGTACGCCTATCAAACATTTCCAGCTTTATGGACTGACAATCAAATAAATTCGTCTTCTCATTTTCAATCTTTAAATTCGTGGGGCATGTTATTGAGGCGAAGTTATATGTATACAATAAACGACAATTCCAAGTTTTTCTTACATTTCTTTGAGCGCCGTGACATTTTGAAATCCGCGTTAAAAGACTCGCGATGAAAAGCGGCGTTACCCGCGCCTTCGTTTCATTTTTGATTGGTCAGATATAAATAAAAGGACCGTGTCTCGCATCGAGACGTCCGAGTAAACGTAACGTAATGTAACGTATCGCGAAATCGCATTGCGCTGGCGTGGATAAAATATATTTTTGCAGCGAAGCCGGACCTTCACGTCAGTTACAGACGTACTTCGCCGCGATTGCAGCGCTTTTATGGACCGTTTTTACGAGCCACCTCTCTTTCTCTCTTTCTCTCTCTCTCTCTCTCTCTCTCTTTCTGCCGACCCCTTTTCATCGTGTACGAAACCTTCGCGTGCACACGTTGCACACGCAGTCAATTGAAACGCAAACACGATAAGCGCCGTCGATGCGCACTCTGTGACGGATCTCAACGTAAATCGTATACTCACGCCGTTAAAAGCGACGGAGTAACATTTTTCCCGTTTTAACGCCCGCAAAATCGCCCGTTTCGCATGCCGTTCTTTACATAAATAATCGCTTGTGTACCTGGCCGTCTTGTATACCAACTCTCGTTACGAGCGGTTGCAAGAACTACCGTAACAAGTCGTACATATAATCTGTCAAATAGAAAGTCTCGTTTATTAAGAACGCCGTAAACTGTCAAAACGCGTTGCAGAATAAATTTTGCTTTACTGTAAGGCGCTCTTATCAATGATAGCACGTGCGAAGTGTTTGTTTAGTACGCTAAGATTATCTATCCATAAACTTAACGTTTAAAGAAGCATGCATATAAAAAGAGATACATGTGAATGGATATATATATAAAAATAGAATACTCGTATATACACATAAACAGGAATTGGATATTGTATAAATTTCTTCATGTTAATAATACATGTTTAAAAATATAAAGAGACTTTGCATCAATATCGAACAACTGATAAAAATAAACGAAAATTACATACTTATATTTTAAATGTTTTGCATATAAGAATACAAAAATTTCAACAATATTTTGCCATTTATTTGCAACATTAGGCAAGCTGCATATCGATCGTGAATAATCTACCATGATGATACGTCGTTTAATTAAGAAACGATAACTTTTTCTTCCAATATATATCATACATCTTTTATGTAAAGTATATGAAGACATGTTCGCCGTGGAATTGTGCAACAAGGTTGCATTGTCGTATACATAATATCGTGGCAAAACGGGTACAGATAAGCCATGCGTTCGGTTTAGCCATCGTAGGAAACGACGGCACAACACAATCAAAATTGCATTTCGCTATCCTTTAGGACTTACAAGATTGGCCAGGTGTGCGTACGTGCGTGTTCACTAAGGCTGCATTCATACAATCGCGAAGAAAGGAATTGCGAGCACTTCCTTTTCGAATAGAGTTATTCTAGCAAAAATTTTATTACGAAACATATTCAAACAACCGTGACATCGAGCAGATATTAGAAAAGAAACTTTTATATAATACAATATATGTATAATATATAGGCATTTTCTTAAGCGGTTCAAGTATTAGGCATAATAATATATCTTTTATACATACATTCTAAATATATTTTATATATACGTTTTATTTACATATGATACATATACTTGGCACAAAATGTGTATCTTAATATCACAGTCGTAAAGCACATAGCGTGTGAATATAATCATTGTAAAACAAGTGGAAGGTCTGACGTTTCTAGGATTTCGTTTTATCACCGAATGAAAAGATCGGCTACGTTATCTGGCTCGATGAAAGCACGAACCATTCCCGTGGATTTCCTCGTCGTTACACTTTCCTAAACAAATAGCTTTCGATCGAAAGCTCGTAATCCCTATTCGCGCTCATTCGATCGTTCTGTGTTATTTTGCCCGACGGTGTGAATGTCGCTTAAAAGAATCGTGTGGCGGACGTGCTTCGACTGGACCTGGCGTATGATATAGCCTTTTATTGCCAACGACGAATACAGGGAGGTTTATCCGTAACGCCAGGGTTGCGCCGATGCGCCGCGTAGCGCCGGCCAGTACCGCGGATGCGCGACCGCGTCCATCCCCAGGTAATAAAATCGCGACAAACTGATTTCAATCAAAGCCGAGGGGGAGAGGATCCCGACCGACCGGCTTTAAACCCTTTAAAACCCTCTCGAGCGCATCGAGCATTTTCAATCCTTTTCGTGTGCGGTAGATAAAAGTTCCGCGAGCATGTACGCGTCGGTTTCGCATGCGGTTGTGTCGCTCGCGTTTAATTCGCCGGTCATATGAGGCACGAGGCGGAGGAAAAGGGCATAAGCTCCCGCAAAGTCAGTTTATCGTTTTTGTTATCGCGGCCGTTTCTGTGGCTCGGACCATTTACATATTTCGAGAGTTACTCTCGCAGAAATTTGATTGCTCTCACACATCAACGAATATTAATTCGTATTCGCTTCTCCGCTGGATTATCCGCTTGGTTTATCGCACCGTTATTTCTCCGACCTGGTAAGTCCTCTTGCCTACCAGCGCTAATTCGTAGCAATTCTTTGGTCTTGTAGTGCAGTCGTGAAACCGTTGTAAATTGCGAGTCACGCGCGAACGTTTGCGGCATAAAAAAATCGCCCGTTTTTATCCGGATTACCCATCGAGAGTGCTCTGGTCGTGATGCATTTGACGAAATAATCAAGAAACAACAGGTTCGAGTGTCGTTTTGTGACTGGCTCGTCTCTCGTACATGTACCGTACAACTGGCGTGGTAACGGCGGTAACTGTTATGTCCAATTGCTCTAATTGCTCGGAAAGCTCGCCGCTCGAGAGTGTTTCGGTCGAGTGAGAGACATATATCGTGATTTATCGAAGTGCCGCCAAAAAAAAAACTTGGCGTCTTAATTGCCCGACGGCATGGCAACCCGGGCGACGCGGAACGCGCGTGTTCGATATATGATGTAATAACCGTAACTGCCATTAATGACTCAAGTTCCTCATTTAAATGGCTGCCGCTTCATATATACCGATCCAGTTTAACCCGACCTTAAGAAAGATCCTATTAGTCTCGCCCACCTGCCGCCAGCATCCGTCCCTTCGCCGGGATCATTGCGTGCGAGTTAAGCGAGTTATGCCGGTAATTCAATGCGGCAAAATTGAATGCGTCCCTCGGCGCGGGAGTTAATCGACGTCTCGCGAAGTGCGCTTTGTCGAGTAATTCGACGACACGTTGTCGCGTCGGCGCGAATTACACGGAGCCGAAAATTATGTCGCGAGATGCGCGCCGCTCTCCCCGCGAGATGTTTAATGCATGCGCCACGCTTTTGCGGATATTGCTGAATTTGAATCGACAGATGATCGACGATCAAAGAAGGCGGATATAATATTAAGCGGGACGTACCCCGTGGAATGTCTTATAAAGTATCAGCTTTCCACGAAAATAGAGGGCGAACAGCCCCTTTATTTTTACGATCTACTCGGGTAACTCGGGTTCTACCAGTCTACCATTTCGCGAAATATGCACTTCTTCCCTATCGTTTGTACTCTCTCAAGTATTATGCGTTTATATCCCCAACGTCTCCGCGATATCTATTGGCGATCGAGAGATCTTCTTTGTTCGTACCACACATTCTAACTTATATCATCCCTCCCTTCAGCGCCGTCATCTAGCTCGATGAATTCGAGGCGAGGTAGAAATTTCGTGGAACTGCGACGCATATCGATCTTCGCGCGCATAGTTGGCGTTATTTATTTCACGTCTTTCGCGATCACTCATTTCACGGTCCCGAGCGTCCTCGATTTCGCTCGACGGAGATTGCATTTAATTAAAACACATGGCAGCGGCGCTTGTTTTCGGAGTCGCGTCGGGATTAATAAGTCATACACTGTTATACGTGTATACAGGCACCCGCTATTTTATATGGTTGCACTTGATTGTAAATCGTAAAGTATATTATGGGGCCTTTCTGTCCGATGGAACGTGATCACGTTCACGATTATCGTTTGTTATACGATGTCACGCTGCTCGGCAAAAAGTTTCGTACAAAAGCTGTTATAAATTAGCTGTCACGCGCCTACATATACGATTGGCTGCATTCGCATGCATAGGACAGATACTTCTCTTTTTCTCTCTTACTAGATCGGGATAAAATTTATCTACACTGAGAAAAAAATGTCGTTAATTTGACTAAACTCGTTTAGTTGTAGTGATTTGTTTAATGCAAATATTAATATATTTAAATCAAATATACGTGAGTAATATTAAGAAATTCTGAATTTATTTCAATATAATATTTTTTGAATTAACAAATGTTAGCTTGACAGCCCGTGACCGCTGCATTTAGTTAAATCAAATAATATTTCTTTGAATCAACGATTTTTTTTTCTCAGTGTATTAACTCTTCACGAATTTCACGCGCGTAAAGGGCTATCCGTCCCCACCCGCTACAGATGTTCAAAACTAAGAGTTATCTTCAAATCGCTGTCAAAACGTGCCATCACGGAAACGCGTGCAAAAGCTGTCCTTTTTACTACACGTATTTTATTTTTATTTTGCGGAATCTCATCCGGCCGTAACCTTCGCAGGGACACGACATTTGCGTTTAATTACAATTGCCGACCGCCACGTGTTTTTACAGAGATGGATCCACCCGCGCACGCGAGCGCGAGGATTAATAAATTACAGCGCGCGTCGGTGATGCGCCGGGCATTTTCAACGCGTCCAGGATTAATCCCGAGTAATGTCCCGCAAACTGCGCGACATGTGATCGAAAATAAAACGCCACGTCGACGACCGGGCGCACTTTTCCTATACGCACCGCAGCCGGATATTTTTATGGGGTGTACACCGGGTTTTATGGCCCGTGCATCGTGAATCACTGATTCCCAGCCGAATGTCCGGAGGCAGCCCCTCTGCCTCGCCAGGAGAAACGAGCGAGCCGTTAACCCGATAGTGCCTTTAAATGCCGTCGTCACGTACGCCGGTTCAAAGCTGCTAACGAATTCTCGGCTGAAATTCGTTGCACGTGAACGGAAATGCACGCGGCAGCTGCGGCGGGAAGCGATCGCGCATTCTTTCGAATTGCGAATGAATCTGCTTCCGCGGCCCGTCAAACGAGAGCCTCATCTGAAATGGAAGGAACGGCTATATGTCGGTCATTCTTTTTTCTCGCATTTCGAAAAAAAATATTTACCATTCGCAATAATACACGATTTAATAAGTTATTTAGAAATTTATGACATTTTAAACACTTTTATAATTTTACGTTTGTCCGTTTCCGTCTCTCTTTTTCTCTCTATTACTGTTGGATTTTACAATTAATTAGAGAAGATATCATTTTTGGGCTTGATTTTTATAGTAGCCTAATAATAATATTTCTATGTGAATTTTTGATAACTTTTTCCAACTCATTGTCAATAAACTGCGCCTCGATTGTTTGTCAGTCTTAAAACAGTTTTTTATTGGAATAATAAATCCATATACTTAAATCGATAATCGATTTAATCTTTCATGCTAAGAAGCATTCTTTTTAAATTAATAAAGAATTTATTGCGAAAAATATCACCCCAGCCAGGGTTCACCAAAGGGTTCATTGAGCTCAGAATCCACTGAGTTGGAAAAAGCATACAAAATTTATACAGAAATATTATTATTCGACTACTAAAATCCAGTCTGACATGGCATTATCTTTAATTAATTGTAAGTTTCATATCGATCCAATTTCACTTATTGTTGTTTATATTTTGAAATACCATATGTAGTAGTGGATATTTATAGAATCTGAAATCTATAATGCATGATTAAATATTTACTTGCAGACGGCATATCGCTTGCGATGAAAAATTTATCACGATGATACAGCGTTGTCATTATTTTTATCCGTCGCCATTATTTTTTTACACGGCAGTACCCGAGAACGATAGTGCGAAAACGAAACGTTATGCGGAATGTTCGATTCGAGGATAGAAAGTTTAGCAAGTGCATTTAATGTTAAATGGCAGAACAATCATAATGCAATAATTGCTGAGAACGATTTGCTTAATCGAAACATCGAATGGGGTGGTTAGGCGCAATATATACATATGTGGAACTCGTGGAGCGGTTTCGCAGAGAGTAACCAGGACAGAATATGCCACGTCTGGAACAGCTCAAGATTAATGGCCAGCCAAATGCGTGGAGTGTGTGTTGCCGCATTTTGTGCGTCGTCCGGGCCCATATTGCTTCCCTGCCGCTTGCTGCTTTTACGTAGATAAATGCGAACGATATGGAAGACTTGTAAGCTCCCATCACGAAGCCTGCGTCGTTGTTTCCGTGCAATGGGTCATTGTAAATGAACGTAAGAAGGAGCGAGATAGTAATTTTGTTTTATTACGCGATGAAAATACATGTCAGGCAAATGAAGCTTGAATGGTTTCGTCTTAAAGGCAATCTACGTGCTCGGCAATAGCTCAGCGTTAAATGTTACGGGGATTTGAATACGCGTAGCTTCATTGACTCTTCTTACGAGATCAAACAGAAAAATATTCAAAGTCTAGAGGGAGGTAATATTGGCCTCGTCACGTCGGTAAATCTATTACGTGATGCATTTACCTCCGCGCGGAAATAACTTAGTGAACTGGGGCATCAGATAAGCGCAAGATCGTCGGGGAGTTTAGGCGCGGTGCGAGGAAACGTTGATACCCGTTATCGTTGCCCTCTTCGTTATTTTATATCGGGTCGGCTGCGGTGAACCGTACCTTCTCGCACGATGCATAAGACCTGATCGCTTTATCGAAGCCTGACAATAGCGCCCTTTGCAGCGGAATGGTTTTCTTCCCCTTGAATGAACAGTGCGGCACGTTCAATGAAGATCGCATCGTAGGGATAGTTCTTTGATGCAAGTTCGCGACGATCGCGCGGCATAAATCACGCATATTTCATGCACGCGTGTTCCCCGACAGCCTCGCGTTTTATCTTTGAAAGTTCTGACACTCCGCCGACAAAAGCTACTTACTTTCGTGCTACATCTTCGCGAGCCGTAAGTAGCCGCTTCTCCGCGCGTCTCATGCTACATCGCAAGATCATTCGCAACACTTTTCACAGCATTATTAAAAATTCAGTGAAGTAACGCTCGTAAGAAAATGTAATGAGTGCTCGGCGAGTACCTCGGTCTGTTCGCTGGCATTCATTTTATTCACCTTCGACTTATTCATACGCAGCCGAGTGAGAAAAAGAGAGAAGGGGGAAAGAGAAAGATAAAAAGAGAGAGCAGCTAGCTATCATTTCCGCGATACCCGTGCTGCGCGTTAAAATGCATTGCCTGGTAGATATATGTATATATATAGAAGAGAGTCGTGAAATTTCCCGGCGTTTCGTTGCATTCCGTCATGACCGGGATCTTGCGGCGCGCATAAACGTCGCCGGGACACGCGCGTAAAACACGTGTTCGGTAACGACGTTAGTGAAATTATCATTGGTTTTCGCGGTCGCGCCCGCCTGGGACCAATTTCGCGTGACGCTAATTGTCGACAGTCGGCAGACACGCGGGCGTTATCCCCCGTAGTTACCCCGGCGAAATCAATGAGACAAATTTTGAGGGTAAATACGGCGTCCGCCGCGGTGCGCGTTGCATTAAATCAAAATACATTATTCAAAGCGTATTATTCGCGCTCTAACTGCAAACGTGATAAAACGCGAAATTCGCTTGTTGATAAAACAAGCGCCGGTACGGGTATATACGCGGGTGGAGCGTCCATGAAATTGTTACGTGTGCGTACTGTTTTCCTTTACTTGCTGTTTGTCCGACGTAACTGGTCGGCATTGTTAATAACGTTGTCGTTAGCACACCACCGTGCGATATATGTGGGATTATTACAACCGTAACGATCGCTATCAGCTATTGCCACGGTGTAACGTATTTCGCAGAATTTATGGGACACGTAAATGTTTCGTATCATTAGAAAGTGGAATTAGCATGCCAGCGTAGTTCTCGAACTCCAACGGCAATGCGATTTAACTTTTGAAAAGGAAGGTATTAAGCTTTTACACGACAATGGCTGGTGTTCGCTGCGTTCTATGCAATGAGATTGTTACATTTCAGAAGCAGCTCACGTTTCGCTAGATTTTTTTTTTTTAAAGCGGTCAGCAGATTTTTTTTGCCTGTATTGAAGATAGCGGATAAAATGTAATTTGGTTAAGAACTATGTTATTTGATAGTAAAAGACCTGAAAAAAGATTCCTTCCAGCGTCATTTCCAGTTCTAATATAAAAGATAAATCTATAAACGGCCAGCAAATTCTTAATGCTGGTGACATAGGATAATTAAAAGCAGGACGTCGATGATCAAAATTCCGTAATGATTATCGTAAGGAACAGCGCGGCAATTCTTCTCGCATTACAAGCAGTACTTCTGGAAGTCCATTCCGCACACCACGTCGAGCATTCACGTAAGATCTCCTGGGACAATTTTGTCGGACGGTAAAATCTGCAGCGTCGTAAAAGCTTATTCCCGTTCATCGCAAGGGCGCGAAAATACCTCGCGAACTTCTCAGGGATTCGTCTTAAGGACGACCTGCCGACAATTCCTTGTCAGCGCTCTCTCTCTCCTCTCTCTCTCTCTCTCTCTCTCTCTCTCTCTCACTCGAAATACGGAAGAGGACGCGCGTGTTCAAAGGGACGGCGGAAAAGGGAGACTTAAAGAAAGATTGCGGAAGGTGGGGAGACGGGACGGGCGCAAGGATCGAGTAGCGATATTGCTACGGCGAAATTTTCGACGTTTGGCACGTAACTGCGTGCTTTACAGAAAAAGCTTTCTACTTTACTGGCTGCTCGTACGCCACTCGGCGGGGTCTCTCGCACTGCTTTATTGCACATTCCGGCACTTTCCTCGTAGGTTCAGCGTGCCTCTGCATCCATTGCGGGGGGGGAAGGGGGTGTTCGCGCGCCTACGGGCGGTCATGCGGATGGGAAGCGCGGATGGGGAAACGTTGGAGGTATAAGGCGTTCACCATTCGCGGCACTTATCCAAGTTTTCAAGGATATCGAACATTCGGTAATTGCGAAAGTTTTACGCCTTAAATTCCGGCTCGACTTTACTCCTCCCGTCTGCTCACGTCGTCACCTTAAATTCCTATAGCTTTTGGCTCGTAAGACGAATTCCTGCCGGAGCACTGAATTACGCGGATCCTAAGGGAAGGATTACACGGATCCTGACAGTCGGTGTTGTTATTACGCTGCGCGTTGATGCCTCCCGGCCGCGGTTCTTCGGCTGGATTGGCCGGGCAGTCGTATTTCTCCGACCTCTGCCGTTACTTTTACTTTATTCCACTGGCGTCGTTACTTCCTCGCGACGACGATAGGAATTTTTCGACCTTGACGACATCGCTTTATGACGGCTTCGCTGCTTAAGCCGCTCGAGAAGTTTGCGTCGTCGATTTCTTCTTTTAAATGTTCATATTTTCGCTCTTCTTTCTTATTTTATGACTATATACTATTTACGCGAGAGATAAAGTGAGCGATAAAGTTACATTGCTTACGTCGTAAGACGTAAATGATGGATTTATTGTGAATTCTTATAATCCATAAGATGTAGAAAATATTGAGAATATTTTATATTTTTATCTCTTTTTCTCCTACTATATTAAATGAATAATTTCTAAGTGTTTATGTTCACTGAAACTCTTGTGTCATCGAACACGTAATATTTCTTACCCATCTATTTCATCTGTCATCATCCCTCGAATATCCTCTTTCTTCGCAATATTGTAGGCCATTAAGCTTTCCGTGAGGTCATTTTTTTATGAATCGAACGTCTTGGTTGTTTTCCTCTTCTGTTAATTTCGTTGACATCCTAAGACAAGCAAGAAAGTCGCGGATCACAGTTATGGAAGTATTCTCCGAGGCTTTCGAGAGGGTCGGTAGGTTTACCGCCGCGTCACGGCAGTAATGACAGGCGGATCGAACTTTTTGCCCGAAAATCCGACGTAGAAATGTTTCGTTCGTATTTCTCGCGTTCCTTCTCTTGTTCGGGGAACGGACACCGAAAGTTGAGGAAACGGGAAAGGACGCAAAGATTGACCACTTCTGAGATATATTCTTAGCGACGGACAGAAACTCGATGACTGCGTCGACAAATCGCACATCGCCTACTAAAGGGGGAATAAAGAGAAAAAAAACGACAGGGGTCCATGATTAAAGATAGATCCGCAGAATACGTCGATCATCATTGCGGTAAACTTTCGTGACGTACGAATTTTTGCTGGAAGTAATATTTTTTTTATTGTTCTTGACAGTTATACATCTCGTAGAATTCTCCATTTAACATTTCGTTGCTTGGTTTGCCCCTCACCGAAGATAAATTATTGGCTTCAGACTCCGAGAAGTTGCTTCTAGAGGGAATCCGGCAAGAAAGAATAAAAGGGGTGCGAGTACTGAAGTTATAAATACGAAGTCGTGGAAAATTGGAAAAGTTTCGACTTAGTGCGCGGTGCATCGACGGTTTTCTCTGCGACTATCGTTGATATGTCGCCGACCAATCGTTAAAGGCGATAACCGGACGGCGTTATCGCGGGAAGAAAAATTTCCATCGGTTATCGCGGTGTCCCAGGTCCCATTACTTCCAGACGGCTGCAAAAGCCGTACATTTATTCGACCGGCCACTAATATATTCGTGTGATTTAAATTGCCTAATTTCCGTACATATTTTATAGATTTCGATGAATTATATAAAATCTACGTTTCTACATGAATTCGCTATTTATCGCATCCGAAGCGTAGGGTCGCATAAAGTTTTTGCACCATTTACTGGATTGAAGGTAGCACATGAAGGAAATTATACATATATATATGTATATACAGATAAGATTTCGGATATTCTGAAATATTAATTTGAAGAAATTGCGTTTCCCCAAAAGATACGCAAAGACGGCGGCGAACGGGTTGCATAAATCATGATCGTACGTATATAATCGATGAAAACGATTTGGCGCGAGGAGACAGACAAGACCGCATATGCATCAAATTACATTGTTCTGTGTACATCAATCGTTCTCATTTTGCCATTTGATTTATCTTCATGTTACTTTAAGCTACGCTTTAAAATATTACATGTCGATCCCGTATTTTTCTGTCGCCCATTTGTATCTGCCCGCTCTCCCATGTAAATAATGTAAAACGAGCAAAATGTTTCGATCGGACGGAAATATGGCGGACGAAACGCATCTCGTAAACCGTTTTTGCAAGCCGTGCCCAGGCTCCATTCTGCTCGATCCTTTATGAAATGTTGATGCCGGTCGTCGTAAAATCCCAGAATTGAAAACGGACGAACTCTGTTGCGAGGTATAGTAATGCTCGCCTTTTACGCGCGCGAGCCGCGCTTACCCTCGTCCCGACACGATGATCCTCCCTTTGCAGATCATTAAAATATACTCGCGAACAGATTTCATTAATTCGTGATAAATTGATAATCGAATCCGCTTTGGCCATCGGCCGCGCCCGCTGACGTCCAATTCGTTACAGTCTCATTAACGTACGAGCTTTCCTGACTCCTGTAATTGATTTACGACTGCGTTCGAATTCCACGCTCCGCATTCCGTCCGAGTTATTATCGGCGCAGCTCGCAACGACCATTATATCCCGACCATCGCGCATCCGAAATTTCAGAACAAACTTGGTCGAAGATAATTCGACAAGTTTGCTGTAAGGCTAGCCTTAATCCGGTCCAGTCTAGCCCAGTCTTGTCCCCGTCCAGGAAGTCTCCCCCTCGCATAATCCACTCTACCTCTCTCGCTCCGCTATCATGTATCCCGGTGACGGCTCTCTCCGCCAAATCTTCTCGCGTCGCTAAGCCACTGATCGGAGATTGCGGCGTCGCCCAGACGCCCACAGCTCGCGAGGTACTTAACACCGAAACCAATCGCAAGGAAACCGTGAATTTATTACGCCGAATTCGGCGTATCCTTGTTTGGTCAGCTCTCGAGAAGCCAAAATCACTTGCATCGGGAGCGCGCCGTTTGCACGCGCGTAAGCCACCTCGTAAGCTCCGCCGTCGAAAGCCGTCCGAACGCGATCGGTCCTTCACGTCCGATCCGTTTACCGATGCGATTATATTGATCGACCGTGTGCTGTGCCGGGCCGTGCCGCCGTGTCCGTGTAGAGTGTAGACGGGATCCGAACGCAAAAAATTCCACGCAGATCTGCTCTCTCGCCTCGGAACGAAAATGTGATCTCACGGAGAGACTTATAGTGACGGCATTATTTCGACATGAAAAGTAGAGCGCGCTTTTTCGCATTTGGAGCTAATCCCGTGTAACTCTTTTCTAGTGTCCTTCTTTCTGAATCAAGTCGCGCGCGCGAATAAGCTCGTAATTAAAATCGTACTTGGTCGTTCGCGTGTGTTTCTTCACCGGGACACGAACACGTTCTGCGAAAATTTCAGCTGACGCGGAGATATCTCTTCTCGTTACATCTACCTGGCCATCTTCGTAGATCCTCTTTTATCCGCCTTTCGTTTGTAAGTCGCATCGCAGCGCAGATTGTCCTTTGGTGATTTACTCGTTTGACACTTTGAACAGCATTGAGTATTAGATCCATATTATAATATTACCATTTCACGTACACAAACAACTTACTAGGATATAGTTTAGTTAGTTTAGTAAATTAATAATATAGAATACGTTATTAATCCCAGCAATATACTAATTTATTAGCATGATCTTTGCATATGTAACATGTCAAATTTTGTTCTTATTAATAAAGCAATAGTTGAAAAAAATTCCCATTAAAAGCTAAAATACGCGACAGAGTCAGAAGTTGCCGCGGTATTCAACGAAAGCGTGCAATTAGTAAGCTCCTAGCGTGATAACTTGAAATGTTACGTAATATTTCCACGTATTGTGCAAGAATTCTCTCTCTCTCTCTTTCTCTCGTCACTCGGGCATTTAAGGGGCAGGGCCCGAGGGGTAGGGCGAAGCCTGAAACTCTACGCTCGAAATCATTCCAAGTTTCCCGTGTACCATGAAGGGTGTCGGGTGGCGGGGCAAGATCCCGATTACGTTCTACCTTGCTCAGTCGACGAGATTCCTCCGACAGTTGTAGTCTCGGGAACGTCTACGCCCTTCTCTCGTAAGTCCGCGATTCCGTCTACAGATGGACCGCGCAAAGACGAGAGAGAGAGGAAGAACGTGAGAGACCGTAAAGAGAGGTGCTTTCTCGAGGCATGCGGGAATGGCGAAATTCGTCCGGATTTCGGCCGTTCGTTCGTTTCGCCAAGAATCCTCGTCAATGCGTCCTCCTCGCGAACGCGAATCGTTACCGGAGATTGCTCTCTCCTCACGGAGCCGGTGACCGGATACGGAACGGTCACCGGCACGAAGCACGCCGAGTTTCGCGGCGAATTTGACAATTTGCGCACGTGCGCACATGGTCGCGTGCACGTAAGCCCGCACGACACTGAGCCCGATTCTCCACGTTCTGTGCAGTCGCCCGTGTGTATTCTACATATATAGCGTTGCTCGAGTGCATTAATTAAATACATTCCTCCCCGACGGCGTTTCGTGCACGTCATTCTCCGACCGACCGACCGAATGTCCACCACCTTTGATTGTCCGCCGAGTTCCTATTGTGGCAACCAAAACTGTCTCTCTGTCGCACGAAATCTCGTGGGTATCCGTCCGCGTGGCGAGAATGGTTTTGATGAAGCTGCGTCGTCCGAGTTCATTAGCGGCGTTAACAGGCCTTCGTACCTTCTGTCCGGACCGTGGTTCTGTTTCAAGTAACCGGTCGTCAATTTTCGCTAATGTATCAACATCGCGGTTTCGAACGACGCTGTCCGCAATCGCAGTGGAATCGTTCGTACTCCGAGCTCGTACGCGAGCTACCGTTTGCACGCTCCTTCGTGTCTCGTGTTCGCGTGTCCCGCGTTACGTACGAATTATAGGCATTATTTCTCTCGCGTCGGTTCGCATTTAAGATTTCCCGCCGATCGATACGGCGGGGTACCTATAGCAGGGTATCCGCGCGGCTAACATGTGATTCCTCGCAGCAACATTGCGCTTTCGAGTCCAAGATTACTTATCTCGTGCCGAGAGAGCCAAAATATTTCGCAAGATGAAGATAACTGGGTCGATTTCACGATTCGACGATAAAATAGGCAAACAGCGGGACGTATAACGAGACTAGAAGCAATGAAAATTTAAATAAGAAGCCGGCGCGGCGGAGACAATCAGATTGTGTGTCTGAGCTGTTTTTATACCACTGTGCAAGAATACGAAGCGCGTTTGTTCGTCGTTTGCTATTGGTTGATTTTTATACTTTCGGCAGAGAGACAGAGAGAGAAGAAGGCAGACAATTGCTCGATACGCCGCGCCGACTGCGTTTTAATAAATGAAAACGCACGAGAGGAGCAAAGCGAACGTAGACGAGAGGCGCACTGCCTTTATCTTTATTTCAGATGAAGTCGTTTCGCGTGCTTCTTTCCTTCTTGCCCTCGGGCAAGTCCACGAAGGGAGTCGCGCACGTATTGCGGTCGCCCTTACTTATAGGACACCGACACCTTTTCACGGTCGTTGGCAGACCTTGCTCTCCTGGGGCGTCGGCGGCGCCGTCGGTTAGGTGCATTATTAAATACGGTCAGACGATGGCAAGCGTTAACCGGATGTAACGAAGTAGGCAGCGCGCGTGAGACATAGGTAGCGAGCGAGCGAGCGAGCGAAGTCGCTGAATATTCAGGCGCAACTAGCGTCTGAACACTATATTTCAGTGCCGTCTACAGACGTTTGTTCCGCGACTATAAGTTTCCAGTTAGAAACTTCCTCGGCAGAGCATAAAACCAATTTATACTTCAACGGGAAGTCCACAAAGAAATAGCTTAAGCTCGCCGCAACGAAATCGTGTTGCTGGAACGGTCAGATCGATTCTTTACACGTTCTTCGAGCTCGCGTGATAAGTATTGAGTAATCTGCGGAGGACTGAGATATCGCATTCTCAAACAAATCAGGAAAAACGGGTAAAACGGAAAAATGTGAGAAAACGGGAAAATAGCATTTAGGATATCGCAAACACATTTGACATTCGAACCCAAAGAGAATAAAGATCATAAGTGCGAATAAAGTAATTATCGCGAATCGCCATTATCCTCTTTTGCGGCGATAAAAATTCGTTAGAAGTCACGTGGGACCAGTTCTCCGCATTCCTCCGACGCTTTGGATGCGAAGAACCATTAACGTGACACGTAAGTGGCGTTTTTCGTTCTATAAGGCCGTAATTAAAAATTCTTGTGTAGTTTGAAAGTGGATTCATACGGAAGTTCAGCGTGCTGGCGGACGGTGGACTAAAGTTCCACGCTCGCCTGCGAATCGTGACACTGACGGCTACTCGGCGCCATCGAACTAAATGATCATTAATTGCGAGCTCCGGGTACATTATGCGAATTACTTGAGCGACAGCCATGTCGCTAATATTAAGTTCCTCGGTAGAAGAATGCCGGTATCTCGCTCAATTATAACTTTCTACGAAACTTGCTTATTAGTGACATGAAAAATTCAGATCTATCTTTGCCACTTTATGTTGATATATCTGTTATTTGATAGTCTCAAGATAAGTTAGCCCCATCAGAATCTTATTAAAAGCGGAATAAAAATAGAAACTAATAAAGTAGGATTTAATCTGTCTCCATATTAATTTTATAAAAGCTTTATCTGCTCCTGCTTTTAAAATGATATTTGAAAATTTAATTGTCATTTTAATTGTTATTTCAAAAATTTGAAAAATAATTTGATAGGTTTTTAATGAAATGATTTTAAACGAAATCGTTGTTCGTTTACAAGTGTTATATGTAGAAATCTTGTTGTATACATTTATGCATAAATTATTACGTAAATTGTTGTTACATTTATATTTCAGCCGTTTTATTTGTGATAATGATTTCAAACAATAATTAAAATTATACGATAACAATGTCTTGATACGATGTAATTTCAATTTGATATATATTCGTGGTTGTGATGGCGCAATAGCCAAATTGAATTGTACAATGCAGCATCACTTTGCCACCACGGGCTCGTTACTGTATCATCATTGTCGGTAACGAGCTCGTATCGTCATTACGTTCACTGATTCGCGAGCCGTGATCCGTTGTATTGTTAGATGCGAGATATTCCCGGAGAGAAATACAAGGTAATAAATAATTGCTCGGTGCCGTCTTTGTTATCTTGTTCGTAAGATTCGATACAAACGCTTAACTACATAACGCGTAACGTAGAAATCTCGTTAATGGCTTCAATTTAATTAAAATGAGCTACAAGTACTGGAAGTAGAAATGTAAAATGAAACAATTGGAAAGGTCGAATAAAATAATATTATATTTCTGTAATAAAATTAACAATTATTGCGTTTGCTATGATTTATTATAATAATTATTAAGTAAAAGTTCTCGTATTATTTTAAGGCAGTTTATAAGAGCTATTTTATTTTAGCGTTAAAAAGCCATTACATTATCGTGCTCGTGCCCAATAGTCCTAGCTTTGACTACTTAAACTTAGTGTAGCTTTGAGGGAAGACCTGTTTTGGCAGGTAAACTATGGGTAAACAACATGACGTCAGTGGAATCCAAGGTTGAGCAGGTGCTGGCAAACGGGAAAGAAGAAGAAAGGGAAGGTGCGCGAGGATGCAGGCAGGAGGGAAACCCTCGGGGGTGGCTCGTGCGCGGGCGCGGCTTTGCGGGTCAGAGTGCGTCGGGTATATAACCGGGCGGATGCCGTCGTCCCTTAGTCTCGCGCTTATCGTCGTCGTGACGACCCGCTCGAGCTCGACACCGATGTCGTTTTCGTGATCTGTGACGTTCCGATGTGCGGTGCGTACCGATCTGCACACCGTGTCAATCGGCAAGGTGCCCGATATCAGATTACAAGCCCTCGGGAGGTAATTACGTTTATTCCACCTGAATAAGCAAGAAACCGCGTAGCTGCTACCTCCGATAATATCACCGATCAGTGGAGGAATTAATATTTTTACCTCCGCGATCGCATTTGAGCGTCTTTGATACGAATCGTATGCTATTACGCGATTTAACTGAAGTCAGAAAAGTTACAAAAACAATTGGAAAAAAGCGGTACCATATTTTTCAAGTGTAATATTACGGTAAATTCAAACGGGATCGGAGCTATCAAATACCTCTAATTAAAAATAATAATTTTCTACCACACGGAATTCTCTCGTTTCTCTAACAATCATTCAACACAATTTGGCGCGGTTGAACAGGACGAATGCTGAGGAACATTTACTAGTTACCACTACTAGCTACTTGAATGCCAAGTGTATGCCCGACTTTTATCTCGAGGTGACATCTCGCCGGAAGCAAGCAGCAAGAACCACACTAGTGAGATCGTCGGAACGTCAGAAGTTCAACCCTAGTTCTCGCACGCCAGGATCGGAGAAAAAAATCGTCGTGACACCTGTCCAAAGATTGAATTCGACGGAGCGGAAGGTAAAGTCGAAGGAAGACGAGGAACAAGAAGAAGCGCCCAAGTGGCAGCGTCGCTAGTGGAGAGAGATAGGAAAGTGGTAGCGAGAGAAGCAGGAGGTCGGCGGGAGGTGAAGGCGCTGCCGCGGAGGATTCCAAGCCGTGCCCCCCGGCAAGATACGAGCCGCTTATACTTGTATAGCTACGTACACAGTAAAATTGTGGCGATGAAGGAACCCTGGCTACGAGTATCTGGGTCATGCAACCGTCCTCTCGGTGTTGCAGCCTGTTCTCCATAATTCTGCGAAATTTCCCCGATGCAGCAAAAAAGTAGAGATCATCGTTGACCGAAAGAGTTCTCACTCTTGAAGCGCACGAGAGATCCGCGAATACAGGACGATAAAAATAACAGCGAAATTGTTCGATCTTCCGTCGAGTAATCGCGTTGTGTTTGCCGTGGCGTTCCGCGAACGTTATGCTAAATGATAAGGGCACACAGAATATCGAGCGTTCAATTCAGAAGAAATGCACAACGCTGTGTTCTGTGTCAGCGTAATTGGAAATCCATTCGTAGAGTAAACGGATAAATATATATCGAATACGCGACCTGTTCCAGAACGAAGTTGCAACTTATAGGGCTGTCACGTTAATGTCACTTACGTCCGGCAGCGGTAAGTGAACTATAGACATATCGCGCTTTACTCTGCCGGGAGAATCCGTAATGATCCGCACGGATCAGTGATTTGCGGGCTGGAGAGCGGATCGATCCGATACCGGCCGCTGGCGCGGTAACGAGCTGTTACGTCGTTACGCGGTTACGTAAAAAGGATCCACTTAGATCCCCGCGGGAGCAATTGTCGAGGAAAGTCCACGCGAGGGCTATTATCTAAGTCCGTGAGCGATTCACACGCGGAACCCGCTGCCACCCTTCATCTGGAACACGCTTGAGTCGGTCGACCCGATAAATAATGAACTCCCGCAGTCATTTGTCAAGCTCACCGTGGGACAAACGAATGTTCATCGGGGTAACGTCGTCGTCGGCCTAAATGGGTGAGATCAACGCAAGGCACCGGCTAGCACCGTGACATTTCGCGTCGCTTTGCCGTTACGCAAGCGTTACGCAAGAATCATGTCCCTTTGACTCAACCGAGAACAGGTAAATCAAACGGTATATAAGCGATCGGCCTTTACGATTTGTCTGCTCGCAAAGCTATATTGACGAAACGAACACAGAAGGGTGGAATGCCGAGGTTCGTGAATTGAAATGGTGCTTAGTAACGATCCTTAAGCGCTGAAAGGACGCAGGTACGCTTTTCGATCGTGAACTCTCACCTGAGCGTTCGCCCTAGAAATGCGAGAGTCATCTGATTCCGATCGCGATCAGTGCAGTCATCCCGGGCAGTACGATCAATCGCGCAGGAGATAACGGTGCCCGAAAATACGGCTCGCGACTTCATGACAGTGCTTGCGCATCGGGCTCGCGGACGAACGAACGTGGAGAGCTTATCTTGTACGTGGTAGCAAGCAACGCCAAGCAACATGAGGCGACGGAACAACGGTTACTTCTGCCAAACGTCATCGGTCAAGAGGAATGGCCGCGGTGGATGCAACGAAACTGAGGCGAACGAGCCACCGGGATGGTGCATCTACGCGGCGGTCGCGCTCGTCGCGGTCGGCTGTTATCTCAATGCGCTCGACTGCGACTTCGTGCACGATGACATACCGGCGGTGGTGAGGAACAGGGACGTGATCGGCGAGGCGTCGTGGAGCAGCGTGCTCAACGACGATTTCTGGGGTACACCGATGGAAAGCATCAATAGTCACAAGAGCTATCGACCTTTCACCACTCTGACGTTTCGGTGAGCCAATATTTCTCTCACATTTATCGAGCTCTTTGTTGGACTGTTTGTCTGAGAATTAGATAAAGGATTGACCTGGTTAGTTTCAATCGAAAAGCTTTATGGCAATAACCGGTAATACCGCGATGGGAAATCGAATTACTTTACTGTCGTGCGAAATTATTTATACTTTTATTCAGATCTGTATTTTCAACGAGGATTGGATATTTGTTCCGCTATTTTTAGGTATTATTACGTTTTGATTTAATCTGTCTTTTCTCTTTCCTTCTTGCGGCTCGTTTATCAAAACTGGTCCTTCAGGACAATCCGTTAAATAGAAAAGTGAATACGATTCGGTGCACGGTCGTATCCGTCCGGATGAAATAAGACGGCAAGAAATTGTCTCGAGAAACGTGTCTGGTTGCCTGACGTTCCAAGCACATGGCACGACCACGTAGCTCGCAAGCACCGGCGGCCTCCTTGCCGTTCTTACCGGGACATCCCGGATCTCGTATATATGTACGTGTATACGGGAAGGTACGTACCTATATATGTACCTTCATATATACGTACGCGTGTAGATACATAGCCGTATATAGGTATCCCATGCAATCGGAGATGCACCTTATGGTCGTACCACTAAGGACGGATCGGCAAGAACCGTTCTCTGACCACGACGGAAGCGACCGAGCATACGGTGGGGTGTGCAGGAACGTGTCGTGTAGAGCACACGAAACTTCCACCCTGCCTCCCCGCACCCCCTCCCCCTCCCTCCGACCATCTACCTTCCTGCCCGCTTTCTGCCCGCCGATTTGATGCATGGATACCAGTTTGCCACTCCACGTGCAATACTGCATATTGGCTGGTATTGGACGATCCATCACGCCGCAAGACACCGGCACATCGCTCATCCACCCTTAACGCTCCAGATGCTGTTGCCAACTTCGACGAGGTGTGCGGGCGCGAAACGTGGCGCGCGGGCGGGACGGGTCGAGAAAAGGGAGCAGCCGGGCGTAAGGGCGAGGGCATAAACGCCTCCACGTTTCGCGCGTTATCGGAAGTGGAACGCATCCATAATCCCCCGGGGGCGCGGAGACGCCGGCGCCGCGGCGCGCCGCGAACCACATTCGTCTCGTCGAGAAGACGAGACTTTAACGATCCGGATCGCCACTGACGCGCGGGAACGTGCTTTTATATCGCACGCGCGCGCGCGCGGGTTGAGGCGATACCCTCCCGGTATCTCTTATTGTTGCCGCCACTCGATTCGAGCGAGGCGGGGGAGAGTGGTTTATGCGCGTGCGAAAAATGCGTCGCTTATGCTGACATGCGGTTGAAAGGATAAGCGAAGATTTATGTGTCAGCCGTTTAAGGCGAGAGTTGTCTACATTCTACAATATTGGACGGTTGATGTATCGTTACTTTCGTCGTTCATTTGACGCGAGGGGCGCGTCAAATATACAGCGCGAGCAAATTACGAGTCTCTATCTTGGTTAATAATCTATTCCTCTAGCATTTTATTGCGTCTGCAATATCATGCACGAGTAGCCGCGAAAAAGAGGAAATCGAATTCGAACACGCTGGATTTTCTCTGATCGTCGGTAGCTCGCACCGATAATTCTTTCTATGCTATAGCAATCGTACTTTGCATTCGTCGGTGGCAGGTGGAAAGCTTTGGACAATTCCCAGTGCATGTATGCTCCATGCTTCATCCTTCTCGCGGCGTGTCTCTTTTCACCGCCCGTTCTCTTTATTGCCACGAAACTCTGACGGCGCACACGGTATGCCGCTTTGAGAATTCGAGTTCTCGGATGAAAATGCGCCGGGGCGACCTCAAAAGTCCAGAGTGCATTCGTGGCAGTTGACCCAACGCCTTCCGCATGGACCGCTCCAAAGTTTCCGAGAGATTCCCGGGCATTTCCTCGAAGCAGTCATCGTATTCTGCTGTGTTCGCGTATATATACGTTTTATACGTTTTATCTCGTCTATATCATCGTGTAGCGTACAACGGGTCCCGGCTACGCCCGAGCCACAGACTGATAGACGTGAGCAATTTTGTACTCAACGTGTGTGGCATATCATTTCGTAGATCGCATCAGCGATCGTTCTCCCTGCGCTTAATTCGCGTGTTTGATCGCTTTGCCGACGTTTTTGACGCGACGGGTGCTAATTGAGATGATATCAGCCGCGCGCGCACGGCGTACCTTATCGCGAAGGGATATTTGGAAACCAGTTACTATTACCGGTTATTTGCAGTCCGCGGAATCGTGCGGGCACGTATTTGATAGGAAAAATGGGATTTCATGCAAGTTGTACGTGTTTCAACTACTTCGTTTCGGCCGGAAATAATTTACGGGTGCGGTCGAGCGTGAGTCTTCGCCCCGGCAAATGAATAACGCAGAGAGCTCGCCGAGCGATTCGTTTCCACGTTTTGCGAGAGGGCCGAGCTTCACGGGTTGACGATCATGTTAGATCATTACGTCCGCAAATAGACTGCGGAATACGCTCCAGATAGTCCGATAAAGGAGAAAGCCTCGGATAAAATCAGGTGACGCCTTATTACACCGGCTGAGAGAGCATACAGGTGTCTAATAATACGCAACGCTCGCGCTTATCGGGATTGCGTCCAAATTGGGTGCTCTAATGCGAAGCCCGATATTTATGAAACGCGATTAAACGCGGGATACGCGGAGCGCGCGAGGTGACTATCGCCTTCGATTAAAGCTAAGAAAATTAGGGTGGTCTGATGTAAAATTGTGGCGTGTGCCTCCTACCGCGTTAAAGTCCGGTATACGCGCGCGAGAGCGATTATTGAAGCTCCGCAAACATTAAATTTATCTATCCAATTAACGCGGCATACTCGTTCACGGGATATAACGTTATTTACGTGCAGTTCAATTAAGAGAAATCTTCCTGTCCTCGGTGCGCGCGGCGGAATATTCGCGCTTCTCTATTATGTTCTTCTCCAGCGGATTTATCAACGCATCCAGTGTACTTTGATAATACACATCGCACACACTCACACACGCTCACGCTCACCAAAGCCTTTGTACTTGTACAATGACGATCGATCGATATAATCGCGTTCGTCGCAAGTTGGAACTTATATCGTTTCCCCGGAGATTCTTCTTTGTCTCGTCACTTGTGGCCACGAGTACGGCGCGCTTTGCGGCGAGATCGTGGCCAAAAACCGTGACGGTGAATATCCACTGATTTTTCCGCGATAGCCGGCGGCCACAAAGCGTCATCTGAATTTGATCATCTCCGTTTGGTTTGTCTGTATTGGAATAATCCGTGAATGCTGCTATCTCTGCTTGCTAAAAGTCTCTCTTTTATGTCGTGTTTTTTATATCTCACTATTTATTCTCAGATATTAAATGGCATCAACTGGAAAAGCCATCTCGCGAATAACATTGGCTAATGGATCGTTTAAGATCTCCTCATAAACGATGTCTCTTATTGGCTCGTTGACGCGGTTGTTAGCATTTTACTGGCATTAAATCACGATCAGCGACTAAGTCCGTTAGGCGTTAGCCGGTGATTTATGAGTCGGCCGACAGTGGCAATGGGCCACGCTTTGCGGCCGTCTCCTGTGAGGGAATAATTATTATTAAATTACTTGACCAGGACGCGCAACGTGGTGGAATCTCGTTCCGCGGCGCTACTGACACGCATGAATGATTGCGCGCTGCAAGCTCTAATTTAGACGTGTGATATAACTTTGCGTTGCGCGGCACGTACGCCTCGCATTCGATTACGCCACGATCTGTCGACTATGATATTATATTTCATTTAGTCTTGTGATTAACTCTCATTATCGAGACAGATATCGGAATTTCATATTACTATCATCAATACTTGATCTATCAACAATGCAGCAAAGTAATGGCACATTTCTTTTGATGCGTAGAGAAGTAGAGACATGTATTTGCCGTCAAGACGAAAATATGCTTTAAAGTAGTGATAAGAAATATAATGTGACTATTTAAATATCACATATCGTTATCTTCATGCTAAAAATATACATGCAAATATGCCAGTTTTCAAGTCTGATTGCATTTTATATATTCAAAGCTTATATACTAAATATTTAAATTTATGTAAACAAATATTATCTATTCACGAGAGAGATTTTGCAAAGTGAAAAATTTATATTTATATAATAAAGATAAATATAATTTGATATAAAATTGATACATTTTTTTAGATAAACAGTCAAATTTTTTTGGCTAAGAAAAATTGGATTTCTCATCATATTATTACCATCTAATCTGGCTATACTACTAATGCGACATTGCATTTATGTATACGAGCGACAGATAAAAATCGTGTAGATATCAATGTGTGTACGCTGACTCGCGGCTTGATACATATACAATGATACGCTTGTATTTCGACATGAGTTCAAGGGAGAGATATCTCATCTGAGCGCACTTCAAAAGTGGGCATTTCGACATTCAAGTGTATCGCGTTTCCTTCTGGTGTTCTTCGTTCATGACGAATAGAAGTTCTTCCCGTTTTATTTGAGTTATTCAGGCAGGATAGTTTCATGAGCGAACTCTTCAGTCCAAGTGCATTCAGGCTGTACTTGCACCGTCGACGTGAGGAAGGGACAGTTCTAGTTTCAAACGCGACAAGAATATGCTATTTTATATATATATCTATGAACGTTCTTTCAATCCGATCGTGGCCGAGAAACCCGGAGCGCGCATTTGTCTTCTCCGAGATGTATCACTTCCGTTTATTGGATCGGCGAACTTTGAGTTGTAACAGGCTATGTTACATACAAGAAGAGGATGAGATTTCGTAAATCCGAAAAGAAGAAAGCAGATCCACCGTTGCATTTTCAGTTCCACGAACGTTCAATAGTATATGTATACATATTCTTCTATTATAAATCATATTATCAAACCAGTCAGATTCATGTGTGACTAGAAGTATTTTTGTTGACTACATTTACATTGTAAAAACGTTTCAAGTTGAAAAAGCTCGTTAAAAATCATTTCATTTTTCGCAGTTTCCGTGAAGTGTGGTCTTGGGGCTTTTAATGCTACGGATGATATCTATTCCGACATCTCCGCGACGTTCTATATAACGCTACGCTCATTTGGGCGTGAAGCTCATTTTCGACGTGGCGAGCGTTATAATATTTCCCTTCGATTAATCGTACAATCAACGTGCGCCATTAAATTTTCGTCATTTGATAAAGCGTGGCCCCGTGATCGAGAAACGGCGGATTAATCAGGTGCAAAGGTACAGGTGGTAGAAAAGATAATTCGCTTCCGCATGGACGCGTCATTGGGTTCTGGCGCGTTGGCTGCCCCTATATCACTGCACTTCGTGCCGCGCAGTGATTCATCTAGAGCATTTCGTGACTTGTACCAGAAGCGTGCCGTGAGCAAGCGCTGTAAACTCGTCCACTCGATGGTGCACGTATATTAAAGAACACTTTTCCCGGTGCGCGTGCCCGGAGTATGCACAGGAGAGTGTGGTACTTCGTGGTTTGAACACTTTATTGCGCTGTTATATAGACACGCATAATTTTCATTGACCCCAATAGACCGCGCGAAAACGACCAATGCTCCGGCGAACTTGAGAGAATTAATTAATGACTATAGTTGCCTCTCGATCTCCTCATCGAAACTCTCATTATCAACATTGAAATTAATCATTGTTTAAACTTTCTTCTTTAACTAATTAAGCGGGGACACAATACGATTATCGAATAAAATTGTCTAGAAATGTAGGTCAAACTCGCGGAAACCTATCATTTTATTAGTACTTTTTTGCAGAATAGATATAACGATTTTCGGAAATTATAAACTTTATTTATCAATTATCGGGTTATCAGGAATTCGTTTACCAACAAATAGGTGTATTAAAAATGATTTAAAAATGTTGTTTACATAGTAGGTTTATTTATTGGAAATATAATATAAAGAAGATTAGTTAAATACGGTGAATAGTGTGGTAATTAATTACATGACTTCAAAATAGCTCTTGCGAACTGCGCCGGCTTTAAATGTGCGTGTACACACATAGTCTGACAGAGTTATGGAACAGGGTGCTTTGCAGCCTCCTCCGCTAGATAGTTAATTACTTAATTACGTCGTTGTAATTAGTTCACAGTTCCAAAGTCGGGCATGCCATAGTTACCTGATTGACGTATCACCATAACAATAAATCGCTTCTTTATATATGTGAATATATAAAGTGAAAGTTGTGTGAGCGTGTATGTTTGACATTACATGCTGATAAGTTTCGGAAACGTTAATTTTTACTTGTGTATGAATAGAATTGTTTCACTTAAATTTAATTTTCTATTTAGTATGGTATATTATATATTTTGGGGGATTTTTTTAAATTATAAAAATTTAACTGTGTGTGTGTGTGTGTGCGTGTGTAGTTATTATTTTAACTATTATATAGAGTATGAAAATCTTCAAATATTGAATTTATAAATAAAAATTTATTAATGGAAAATTGATGTACTTTAAAGAATTTTATTTACGATACTTATAACCAACTCTCTTGGGCATAACGGATAAGGCCAAATAACTTTACTTGCTCGAGTCAATTTCAAGCAACACCCCGAGGCTTTTAACTTTCTAAGTTTCAATGCAAAGAGTTCAATTACTTGCTTTTGTATGGCACAAGAATGCGACATCTAAGAAAGAGAGACGTAAGATAAGCTATGACACCTTCTATAAACGAGTTTGTACATCCAGACACGATGCCAAAAAGCATGACGCAATTTCAAAGTAAATTCGTGCGATGCGGCAAATTGTCCGAGATAGGCATTAACGGAAATAACGAAAAGAAGTTAAAATTCATGCATGAATATTTGAAATATGTTACGTTTTCATTACATAAGAATTACTTTTACATTTCCATTCTTTCAATGAAATAATTAATTAAGTAATTCATGAAGGATCAATTAACATTCCCCTAGTTAGTGTTACATGATATGTTTGGCGTATAGTTTAATATTATAATTAGAGGTGCTCTAAGACACACACACACACACACACACACACACACACACACA